>NC_084566.2:195000-242500 GCF_033978685.3 Nerophis lumbriciformis
GTTAAATTTTGAAGACACCTGGTGCCACAAACTAATCAGCTGATTAACTCAAAACACCTGCAAAGGGCTTTAAATGGTCTCTCAGTCCAGTTCTGAAGCCTACACAAACATGGGGAAGACTTCAGATTTGACAGCTGTCCAAAAGGCAACCATCGACACATTGCACAAGGAGGGAAAGACACAAAAGGTTATTGCTGAAGAGGCTGGCTGTTCTCAGAGCTCTGTGTCCAAACACATTAATGGAGAGGCAAAGGGAAGGAAAAACTGTGGTCAGAAAAAGTGTACAAGCGATAGGGATCACCGCGCCCTGGTCAAGATTGTGAAAAAAAAAACCTATTCAAAAATGTGGGGGAGATTCAGAAGGAGTGGACAGCTGCTGGAGTCAGTGCTTCAAGATCCACCACCAAGAGACGCTTGAAAGACATGGGTTTCAACTGCCGCATACCTCGTGTCAAGCCACTGTTGACCAAGAAACAGCGCGCAAAGCGTCTCACCTGGGCTAAGGAAAAAAAGAGCTGGACTGCTGCTGAGTGGTCCAAAGTCATGTTTTCTGACGAAAGCAAATTTTGCATTTCCTTTGGAAATCGAGGTCCCAGAGTCTGGAGGAAGACCGGAGAGGCACAGGATCCACGTTGCCTGAAGTCTAGTGTAAAGTTTCCACCATCAGTGATGGTTTGGGGTGCCATGTCATCTGCTGGTGTCGGTCCACTCTGTTTCCTGAGATCCAGGGTCAACGCAGCCGTCTACCAGCAAGTTTTAGAGCACTTCATGCTTCCTGCTGCTGACCTGCTCTATGGAGATGGAGATTTCAAGTTCCAACAGGACTTGGCGCCTGCACACAGCGCAAAATCTACCCGTGCCTGGTTTACGGACCATGGTATTTCTGTTCTAAATTGGCCCGCCAACTCCCCTGACTTTAGCCCCATAGAAAATCTGTGGGGTATTGTGAAAAGGAAGATGCAGAATGCCAGACCCAAAAACGCAGAAGAGTTGAAGGCCACTATCAGAGCAACCTGGGCTCTCATAACACCTGAGCAGTGCCAGAAACTCATCGACTCCATGCCACGCCGCATTAACGCAGTAATTGAGGCAAAAGGAGCTCCAACCAAGTATTGAGTATTGTACATGCTCATATTTTTCATTTTCATCAATCAATCAATCAATCAATCTTTATTTATATAGCCCTAAATCACAAGTGTCTCAAAGGGCTGCACAAGCCACAACGACATCCTCGGTACAAAGCCCACATAAGGGCAAGGAAAACTCACCCCAGTGGGACGTCGATGTGAATGACTATGAGAAACCTTGGAGAGGACCGCATATGTGGGTAACCCCCCCCCTCTAGGGGAGACCGAAAGCAAGAATGTCGAGTGGGTCTGACATAATATTGTGAGAGTCCAGTCCATAGTGGATCCAACATAATAGTAAGAGTCCAGTCCATAGTGGGGCCAGCAGGACACCATCCCGAGCGGAGACGGGTCAGCAGCGCAGAGATGTTCCCAGCCGATGCACAGGCGAGCGGTCCACCCCGGGTCACGACTCTGGACAGCCAGCACTTCATCCATGGCCACCGGACCTGTGCCCCCCCCCCCTCAAGGAAAAGGGGAGCAGAGGAGAAAAGAAAAGAAACGGCAGATCAACTGGTCTAACAGGGGGGCTATTTAAAGGCTAGAGTATACAAATGAGTTTTAAGATGGGACTTAAATGCTTCTACTGAGGTAGCATCTCTAATTGTTACCGGGAGGGCATTCCATAGTACTGGAGCCCGAATAGAAAACGCTCTATAGCCCGCAGACTTTTTTTGGGCTCTGGGAATCACTAATAAGCCGGAGTTCTTTGAACGCAGATTTCTTGCCGGGACATATGGTACAATGCAATCGACAAGATAGGACGGAGCTAGACCGTGTAGTATTTTATACGTAAGTAGTAAAACCTTAAAGTCACATCTTAAGTGCACAGGAAGCCAGTGCAGGTGAGCCAGTATAGGCGTAATATGATCAAACTTTCTTGTTCTTGTCAAAAGTCTAGCAGCCGCATTTTGTACCAATTGTAATTTTTTAATGCTAGACATAGGGAGACCCGAAAATAATACGTTACAGTAGTCGAGACGAGACGTAACGAACGCATGAATAATGATCTCAGCGTCGCTAGTGGATAAAATAGAACGAATTTTAGCGATATTACGGAGATGAAAGAAGGCCGTTTTAGTAACACTCTTAATGTGTGATTCAAAGGAGAGAGTTGGGTGGAAGATAATACCCAGATTCTTTACTGATTCGCCTTGTGTAATTGTTTGGTTGTCAAATGTTAAGGTGGTATTATTAAATAAATGTCGGTGTTTAGCAGGACCGATAATCAGCATTTCCGTTTTCTTGGCGTTGAGTTGCAAGAAGTTAGCGGACATCCATTGTTTAATTTCATTAAGACACGCCTCCAGCTGACTACAATCCGGCGTGTTGGTCAGCTTTAGGGGTATGTAGAGTTGGGTGTCATCAGCATAACAATGAAAGCTAACACCGTATTTGCGTATGATGTCGCCTAGCGGCAGCATGTACATACTAAAGAGTGCAGGGCCAAGAACCGAACCCTGAGGAACTCCGCACGTTACCTTAACATAGTCCGAGGTCACATTATTATGGGAGACGCATTGCATCCTGTCAGTAAGATAAGAGTTAAACCACGACAAAGCTAAGTCTGACATACCAATACGTGTTTTGATACGCTCTAATAAAATATTATGATCGACGGTATCGAAAGCAGCGCTAAGATCAAGAAGCAGCAACATAGATGACGCATCAGAATCCATCGTTAGCAGTAGATCATTAGTCATTTTTGCGAGGGCTGTCTCCGTAGAGTGATTTGCCCTGAAACCGGATTTTCATACTTTTCAGTTGGCCAACATTTCTAAAAATCCCTTTTTTGTATTAGCCTTAAGTAATATTCTAATTTTGTGACACACGGAATTTTGGATTTTCATTTGTTGCCACTTCAAATCATCAAAATTAAATGAAATAAACATTTGAATGCATCAGTCTGTGTGCAATGAAAAAATATAATGTACAAGTTACACCTTTTGAATGCAATTACTGAAATAAATCAAGTTTTTCAAAATATTCTAATTTACTGGCTTTTACCTGTATATATATGTATGTATGTATGTATATATATATATATATATATATGTATGTATGTATGTATATATATATATATATGTATGTATATATATATATATATATGTATGTATGTGTATGTATGTATGTATATATACATATATATATATATATATTGTGTGTATATATATATATATATATATATATATATATATATATATATATATATATATATATATATATATATATATATATATATATATATATATATATATATATATATATTGTATATATGTATATTATCTGTGGTTTTTACAGCACTTTTACTGTAATAAACTGTGGTGCCGTTTTGGCATTTACAGAAATACACCGAAAAATCTACAGTTGTTGATTTGCGGTTAAAAAAAACAAACAAAAAAAAAAACTGGCAGCTCAGATGCCAAAATGTTACTGTAAAATTGCATTTTTTTTATTTACAGTAAAAAAACTAATGTAAATTTTACAGTAAAATTCTGGCAACTGAGCTGCTTTTTTTTTTCTTTTTGACCATAAAAACAGCAGTATTGTTTTTCCATTTACAGTAATATACATTTAAATTTGAGGTGAAATTATTGCAACTTACCATATATATGTATTTTTTATTTTAGTCTTTTTTTTAAAAATGCGTTTAAAAATTGTGTAATAATAGTATTCACTGTTAGAAGCGGCCCTCTGGGGCCAAACATGACTGCGATGTGGCCCTCAGTGAAAACGACTTTGACACCTCTGATATAAATGATCTTTTTACTAGTTTGTCAGTTAACATTGAGTTGCGCTGCCTTGTCTGACATCACGTCACTTTTTACAGTGTGTAGTTTGATTGAGGTCATGTGACTGACTGGCTCCGTTTGATTGCTGAAATGGAGGTAACCATCACTCGTGCATATGTTGAATTGGTGCAACAGAGTCATGTGACCGTGCCGGCTGTAAGAAGTCTCTCTAGCAAGCCAAAACAATGTCTTTGCAAGCAGTAATTAATAGACTATTAATTAATATGATGATGATTTGGATAAATGTTGTAATCGGAATGAAACTCAATGTAATGGAGTATAAGTAGCGTTTCGTCTTCACATGTATATTAAAGTAAAAAGTATGTTTCATTAAAAAAAATAATAATTTCACACAAAAACTTACTTCAGTAAATGTAACAGAGGAAACGGAGTAAATGCAGGGCTACTTCATTATCCGGTATTTATCATTTTGACATAACCCAAAACAGTATGCTGTTTTGGAGGAGTATACAGGATTAATGAGTAGGTAAAGGGAGAAAACAAAGGTGCAAAGTTTGCAGCATAGTATATGATAGAGCTGTAAAAGTCTGCAAATATGTAATGGTTCAACCTTCACGCTAATCGCATGATTGCACATTTTATGCTTGTTTTGCGATCATTGTGTCTCCAGAGTGATATCAGGAGAGATGATAAAGCTTCAAGTTAACAATAAAATACACGTTTTATGTTTTTTTTAAAGGGGGCCTATGATGATTTTAACCTACATTTAACACACTTTCTGGTGGTCTAGATCAGGGGTTATTAACCTCTTTGACCTCGGGGCCCAACTTTTCCACTACAGAGGGGTGCAGGGCCCACTCAAATATTAACACTTAACACTGAATTAGTACTCTTGATTTTAATCATATTCATTAATCATATCTAACCTACTTACGGTTAAACAGGATAGACCTTGTCAAATGATATGAAACAATTTGTCAATCATAAAGATGATCTATTTAACACAAACATTAGGCTTAGCTCAGGCGTTTTAGAATAATAAACACTAATTATACTGCATATGAAGAGGCTAATAAATGACTAAAAATAATTTAACATACAATTATGCTGTGCTAAACTAAATTAATAATTAATATACTTATTAAAGGCCTACTGAAATGCGATTTTATTATTTAAATGGGAAAGCAGGTCCATTATATGTGTCGTACTTGATCATTTCGCGATATTGCCATATTTTTGCTGAAAGGATTTAGTAGAGAACATCGACGATAAAGTTCGCAACTTTTGGTCGCTGATAAAAAAGCCTTGCCTGTACCGAAAAGTAGCAGACAATATGCGCGTGACGTCACAGGTTGTGGAGCTCCTCACATCTGCACATTGTTTACAATCATGGCCACCAGCAGCGAGAGCGATTCGGACCGAGAAAGCGACGATTTCCCCATTAATTTGAGCGAGGATGAAAGATTTGTGGATGAGGAAAATGAGAGTGAAGGACTAGAGGGCAGTGGGAGCGATTCAGATAGGGAAGATGCTGTGAGAGGCGGGTGGGACCTGATATTCAGCTGGGAATGACTAAAACAGTAAATAAACACAATATACTCTATTAGCCACAACACAACCAGGCTTATATTTAATATGCCACAAATTAATCCCGCATAACAAACACCTCCCCCCTCCCGTCCATATAACCCGCCAATACAACTCAAACACCTGCACAACACACTCAATCCCACAGCCCAAAGTACCGTTCACCTCCCCAAAGTTCATACAGCACATATATTTCCCCAAAGTTACGTACGTGACATGCACATAGCGGCACGCACGTATGGGCAAGCGATCAAATGTTTGGAAGCCGCAGCTACACGCGTACTCACAGTACCGCGTCTGCGCATCCAACTCAAAGTCCTCCTGGTAAGAGTCTCTGTTGTCCCAGTTCTTCACAGGCCAATGGTAAAGCTTGACTGTCTTCTTTTGGGAATGTAAACAATGAAACACCGGCTGTGTTTGTGTTGCTGCAGCCGCCCGAAATACACCGCTTCCCACCTACAGCTTTCTTCTTTGCTGTCTCCATTGTTCATTGAACAAATTGCAAAATATTCACCAACACAGATGTTCAGAATACTGTGGAATTTTGCGATGAAAACAGATGACTTAATAGCTGGCCACCATGCTGTCCCAAAATGTCCTCTACAATCCGTGACGTCACGTGCCGGCGTCATCATACCGAGACATTTTCAGCAGGATATTTCGCGCAAAATATAAAATTGCACTTTAGTAAGCAAATCCGGCCGTATTGGCATGTGTTGCAATGTTAAGATTTCATCATTGATATATAAACTATCAGACTGCGTGGTCGCTAGTAGTGGGTTTCAGTAGGCCTTTAACTAAACTGTCAATAAAATCAAAGTGCAAAATGAAAATACAACTTCACCCCTTTAGTCATAATGTTTGCGCTTAAAATACTTTTCTCTGACTTTAGCTCCAGACTTCGTCAATTTGTTTGATAATGTCATTACTGCCACAAGTGGTGGAAAAGTGTATGACAACTGAGTACTGCTGTGGCCCATACACACCACAGCTGAGAAACATCTTTTTTGGTGGCAATCTAGGGCAGACCTGGGCAAATTACAGCCCGCGGGCCATTACCGCCCGTTAAGATTTCATATCCGAACCGCCGGACCTTTCCAAAAATTTTTTTTAGACCTTTAACATCAAAACTGTAGCTGTCATTATGACGTGCAGTACATATTACCGCATGTATGAACTTTAGAGGGTATTTCAATGGTTGGGATCTGCGCTTTTGAGTGATATACAAGTTATTACAGTAATCTACGTCACAGCCGCTCAGACAGGCACAAAGCAGTGTAGGTGACGTTTGTTTCCAGAGCAGCCAGGGACAGACAGATTTTTACAACAAAATTCTGCAGAAAAGTGATATCATATGTTTTTTTAACCTCTGTGTTCATATTTCGATCGAGGAGCTGGTTCGAGACGTAAAATAAGAGCGACGTTAATATGTTGTTCATATTCAGTGTTTTATCGTTCGTAGTTAATGCTGTAAATCCATCCATCCATCCGTTTGGTTTCACAATATTATGCAAAACCAGCATTTTTTTACCTTCTGGTACCTTCCATCCATCCATCCATCCATTTTCTATCGCTTGTCCCTTTCGGGGTCGCGGGGGGGTGCTGGAGCCTATCTCAGCTGTATTCGGGCAGAAGGCGGGGTACACCCTGGACAAGTCGCCACCTCATCGCAGGGCCAACACAGATAGACAGACAACATTCACACTCACATTCACACACTAGGGACCATTTAGTGTTGCCAATCAACCTATCCCCAGGTGCATGTCTTTGCTGTAAATCCCACATTCTTTATTTTCATGTACATTCTGTGTGTCCCATTCAGTAAACAAACATAGAATTACATTCCGTTTTTTTTAAGTGGTCTTTCATAACGTTTTTAGCATTCTATCAGACATTATTGTCAGTTTTTGGATTGGTGTTCCTGAAAAAAGTGACTCCAGCACACATAGTGTACATCAGATTTGTACAGCTAAAATATAGTATACACGCATACACACTGGCCCCCGAGTTAAAATAATTGCCCAGGTCTGCTCTAGGGGTTGCTTGCGGCCCTACGGTTAAGATACACATGTCTAGGTAATATGTGTTGGATAGGCTTTGGTGTAAATGATGCCTGAATTTTGCTCCAGATTCACATTTATAAGTTCAAGTTAAAGTACCAATGATTGTCACACACACCCTAGGTGTGGTGAAATTTGTCCTCTGCATTTGACCCATCCCCTTTGATCACCCCCTGGGAGGTGAGGGGAGCAGTGGGCAGCACCGGTGCCACGCCCAGGAATCATTTTTGGTGATTTAACCCCCAATTCCAACCCTTGATGCTGAGTGCCAAGCAGGGAGGTAATGGCTCCCATTTTTATAGTCTTTGGTATGACTCGGCCGGGGTTTGAACTCACAACCTACCGATCTCAGAGCGGACACTCTAACCACTAGGCCACTGAGTAGGTTATAACCCAAGAGCTTCAATTTGTGGAGGTGTTGCAAGATTTTAAATTAAGACCACGCCCATCCATCCATCCATCCATCCATTTTTTCTACTGCTTATTCCCTTTGGCGTCGCGGGGGGCGCTGGAGCCTATCTCAGCTACAATCGGGCGGAAGGCGGTGTACACCCTGGACAAGTCGCCACCTCATCGCAGGGCCAACACAGATAGATATTTAGAAAATTTACACTGTTTAGATATACATCTTGAAGATGAACATCACTATTTTTTTTAAGTCACATTCAATTAATAAACTTTATAAACAGTATATAGATTTGCTGGTCACAACATTAGGTACACCTGCTTCGATCAATACAGCGCTGCATTAGAAAAAGGTCCTTCTACCAGCATTTATGTCACTGTGTTATTTTGCACATGCCAAGATTAGATTCAAATAATGATATGATGATCCTTTCTGGTTTAAAGTGGAGTTGTGGCTTTATATTATTGTGCTGAAAGTTTTTTGTGTTGTAATTAATGATATTTTCTTGTGGCGTTTGCATTTGGTGTGATCTTTCTCGACCACCATTTTTGTTTTGGTGACGCCACAGATGGGCAAACAGACTTAAATAAAGTTTGACGTTGTATTTATTAAAAGCGCCAAACTTCATGTGAAGTCTGTCGTTCTTAAATCCCTTGTTTTTTTTTTTCTAGTATCGAGAAAATTGATACATTGCCCTTTAAGACGATGTTGGATCGATACTTATCTTCTGGAATGCCAACTTGCCGAGCACTGACCGATATACATGAAATGCAGGAATATAAATCGAATTTATTGACATATCATCAATCGTTACACCCCTAATGAAAATACTACTTTATCCTACCTTCTCAAATCAAGTCATAAATTTCCCCGTCCTTTTTCGTCGGAGGTCAGCGACTAATCCAATTTCATTATGGCCCAAACGTTGTGGACAAATAAACACAAAAGTATTGATTTAATAGCATTTATTTTATAGTCATAGAGCAGGGGGGAGGGCATGTAACGGAAGTAATACACAGAAGCAAAGGGGAGGAGGCCAGAATGACCAACATGTGACAGTTTGTCAGTCTTTTACCTCACAAATGACTCCAAAACACTGCGACATACTTGCCAACCCTCCCGAATTTTCCGGGAGACTCCCGAAATTTAGCGCCTCTCCCGAAAACCTCCCAGGACAAATATTCTCCCGGAAAAACTCCCGATTTTCAGCCGGAGCTGGAGGCCACGTCCCCTCCAGCTCCATGCGGACCTGAGTGAGGACAGCCTTTTTTCATGACGGGAGGACAACAGGGTGACAAGAACTAAATCACCCAGACTAGAGATAAATTGTATTATTATGTTTATCTTACCTAAATATAAATATATTTATTAATTTAAAAAAAACAACTAAATAAATGTTTACTATATTTTGCTAAAAACATCAAAATTAATTGTATTTTTATTTTTATTTTTTCTGACTCCTTATTACATTCAACCATAGAATTATACATTAAAATAAACATATTTCAAATAATTGATTTAAAATTATCATAATAATTCATTTAAAATGACCATATTTAATTATTAAAATAATTGCTTGTTTATCAACAACTTTAGCATTTTATTAATTACATTTTGAATTAAGTTATCTTATATTCCTTAAGATTTATTTATGCAAGTTTGAAGTATCAATTATCTAAACACAGTTTTGTTTGCATACTTTCAGGATATATATATATATATATATATATATATACACACACCGTACGTATGAAATACTTGGTGAATTCTAGCTGTCAATATACTCCTCCCCTCTTAACCACGCCCCACCCCCGACCACGCCCCCTTACCCACGCCCCCCACCTCCCGAAATCGGAGGTCTCAAGGTTGGCAAGTATGCACTGTGATGAGGTGGCGACTTGTCCACGTGGTACCCCGCCTTCCGCCCGATTGTAGCTGAGATAGGCTCCAGCGCCCCTGCGACCTTAAAGGGAATAAGCGGTAGGAAATGGATGGATGGATGACTCCAAAATAAAAGGCTTTTGCAACCGCATGCAAGCTTACGCCAAAAGCATAAATCTTATGATTTGACACTTTGGCATTGGATTGATTTACCCTCTCTGTCAAGGTCGAATTTGGATCTACTATGTATGCCAAAGATTCTCAGATTGAAATGTTTATTTCTCTTTTCCTTCTGTCATGGTAACAGTTGTGTGCCCCTGCTGCTCGTCACTGACCGTTTACTTTTGTACCTCAGAACATATCTGCTTGGACCTTCAGAACCTTGCATTAAATAAATAGAAATGAGATATTTTAATGCTTCATCAATCTTTCTGTTGCCAAGGTTTTCCCCCTCATTATTCCCCTATCTGATATTGTTGTGTTTTTCAACCCTAAAATCCATAAATGAAACGTTCTCTGCTGTTGTTAGCTGGATACTTGTACAATTATATCTAAAGTGACAGGTTAAAAGTATCAGATATGACAAAACCCCAAACCCAGTGAAGTTGGCATGTCGTGTAAATGGTAAATAAAAACAGAATACAATGATTTACAAATCCTTTTCAACCTATATTCAATTGAATAGACAAGATACTTAACGTTCGAACTGGTAAACGTTGTTATATTTTTTGCAAATATTAACTCATTTGGAATTTAATGCCTGCAACATGTTTCAAAAAATGTGGCACAAGCGGCAAAAAAGACTGAGAAAGTTGAGGAATGCTCATCAAATAGAAGTTTGGAAGCAATCGTCACATGTGACAAAGCACACAAATACTACTGAGGAGGCATCTTGATCCCCCCGTCCTCATGCGATGCAACTGAAACTAAATAAGTAGCTGACATCTAAACAGATCATCTTTTTGTGCACAATTTTGAGACAGCCATTTAGGTTGGGGTTGTAACGATCCATTGATTATTTCAAATAGAAAAACGCTTTGACATGTACAAAACCCAAAACCAGTGAAGTTGGCACGTTGTGTAAATGGTGAATACAAATAGTTAATACTTTACAACCTATATTCAATTGAATAGGCTGCAAAGACAAGATACTTAATGTTCAAACTGGTAAACTTTGTTATTTTTTGAAAATATTAGCTCATTTGGAATTTTGATGCCTGCAACATGTTTCAAAAAAGCTGGCACAAGTGGCAAAAAAGAGTGAGAAAGTTGAGGAATGCTTATCAAACACTTATTTGGAACATCCCACAGGTGAACAGATGGGTGCCATGGTTGGGTATAAGAGCAGCTTCTATGAAATGCTCAGTCATTCACAAACAAGGATGGGACGAGGGTCACCACTTTGTGAACAAATGCGTAAGAAAATTGTCGAGCAGTTTAAGAACAACATTTCTCAACCAGCTATTTCAAGGAATTTAGGCATTTCACCATCGGCTGTCTGTAATATCATCAAAAGGTGCAGAGAATCTGGAGAAATCACTGCACGTAAGCTGAAAACCAACATTGAATGCTCGTGACCTTTGATCCCTTAGGCGCTATTGCATCAAAAACCAACATAAGTATGTAAAGGATATCACCACATGGGCTCAGGAACACTTCACAAAACCACTGGCAGTAACTACAGTTTGTCGCTACATCTGTAAGTGGAAATTAAAACTCTACTATGCAAAGCGAAAGCCATTTATCAACAACACCCAGAAACGCCGCCAACTTTGCTGGGCCCGAGCTCATCTAAGATGGACTGATGCAAAGTGGAAAAGTGATCTGTGGTCTGACGAGTCCACATTTCAAATTGTTTTTTGGATAATGTGGACGTTGTGTCTTCCGGACAAAAGAGGAAAAGAACCATCAACGCCTATAACCATGTTATAGGCGCAAAGTTCAAAAGCCAGCATCTGTGATGGTATGGGAGTGTATTAATGCCCAAGGTATTGGTAACTTACACATCTGTGAAGGCGCCATTAATGCTGAAAGGTACATACAGGTTTTGGAGCAACATATGTTGCCATCCAAGCAACGTTATCATGGACGCCCCTGCTTATTTCAGCAAGACAATGCCAAGCTACGTGTTACAACAGTGTAGCTTCGTGGTAAAAGAGTGAAGGTACTAGACTGGCCTGCCTGTAGTCCAGACCTGTCACCCATTGAAAATGTGTGGCGCATTATGAAGCCTAAAATACTACAACAGAGACCCCGGACTGTTGAACAACTTAAGCTGTACATCAAGCAAGAATGAGAAAGAATTCCACCTGAAAAGCTTCACAAATTGGTCTCCTCAGTTCCCAAACGTTTACTGAGTGTTGTTAAAAGGAAAGGCCATGTAACACAGTGGTAAAAATGCCCCTGTGACAACTTTTTTGCAATGTGTAGCTGCCATTAAATTCTATGTTAATGATTATTTGCCAAAACAAAATTACGTTTCTCAGTGTGAACATGAAATATCTTGTCTTTGCAGTCTATTCAATTGAATATAAGTTGAAAAGGATTTGCAAATCATTGTATTCTGTTTTTATTTACCATTTACACAACGTGCCAACTTCACTGGTTTTGGATTTTGTATTTCTGCTTTCCCCTCACCTAGCAATATCCTTTATTTATACTCGCAATGTTTTTGTGCTCCCATGTGTTTGTCAGTTCAATTGTGTTGAAGTGAAAAGTACGGAAATAGAAACTCCCCAAACCAGCGGCAGGAATGGGCTTGTTTTCGCCGCTGTCTTTCCTTGATGCTATTCAGAAACATAAAAGAAGTTCTTCTTTAAATAGATTGCCTGAAGTTAGGCATATTACAGGTGCAAGGAAAAAGGGCTGAACTTGCTCAAACAGATTTGGAGGTGTTTACTGGCATGGTATTTATTACACTGTGTGTACATTAGGAGGCAACGACTAAAAACATTCTACCAGTGAGAAGAACATGAATGATCAAATAGATTTAAGTTGACTTTGTGTGGCCCTAAACAGGATTTTGTTTGTGGCCCCTTTTTGGCCTTTAATATTACTTATTTATTATTGTTATTGTTAGATTCATAAAAGGCTCCCACCCAACCCTAAACCCAAAATACACACACAGTATTTTACCTGCATGCACTAAAAAAGTAATTCTGCACTTAATTTGGTTAAAGCTAACTCTTTTTTTTTTATACATGTGGTTGTAATGTCTTCAAGGTTTTTAGTGGAAAAAAAACATTAATAAGGTTTTTAACTTTTAAAAATTGGTATTATCAGTGGGTAATAATAATCATACAGTACATCATTATAATAATTAGCGTTATTAATGCATATACCGTATTTTTCGGACTATAAGTCGCAGTTTTTTTCATAGTTTGGCCGGGCTCCAGTGCGATTTATATATGTTTTTTTCCTTCTTTATTATGCATTTTCGGCAGATGCGACTTATACTCCGAAAAATACGGTACTGTCTTCTAAACACCAGCTCTGTTTTGAACCTGAATCAAGGTTCCTTGAACACAACACGATTGTGTTATGCAAATATGAAACTTCAACATAATTTTGTCCGATGCTAACACAATTATATTATTATATTTTTACCTTCTATCACCTCACCTTGGTTCCCAAATGTTGGTGTGTGTGAATGCAAATGTGAGTTTTGATGACGTCGGTCTGTGTCGAGTGAACAGTGAAGTATTCCATGCTGGACTGAACCATCGTTAGTATAATTTAAACAACCTTGTTATTGAACTTTGACAGAAAACAATTATCGTATCTGAACTTTTATAATGTTTTATTTTATAATTGACGGATTTAAATGAAAGAAAAAAAAATGTAATCTTTACAAAAGCATGATGTGGCCCCCGTAGTGGTCGTGGCCCAAACAACCCCATAGAGCGGTGGTCAGCAACCCGCAACTCTTTAGCGCTCCCTGGACATCTTTCAGAGATGTGTGAAAATGGAAAAAGATGAAAAAAACCCAACATTTTTTGGTTTAATATATTTTCTGTAGGAGTACAAACATGACGCAAACTTTCCTAATTGTTAGAAATCCCACTGTTTATGTTATATATGCTTCACTGATGAGAGTACTTGGTAAGCACCGTTTTGTCCTACTAATTTCAGCGATCCTCATCCTCATCGTAGCTTGTTTACATGTACAACTTTCTCCGATGCTGCCACAGAAAGACGTGTTTTATGCCACTGCTTCTTAGTCTCATTTTGTCCACCAAACGTTTTATGCTGTGCGTGAATGCACAAAAGTGAGCTTTGTTGATGTTATTGACTTGCTGGAGTGCTTATCAGGCATATTTGGTCAGTGTATGACTGCAAGCTAATCGATGCTAACATGCTATTTAGGCTTGCAGTTTTGTACATATTGCATCATCATACCTCCTTTGTAGGTATATTTGAGCTCATTTAATTTCCTTTTACTTATGTCCTCTGTGTATTTAATTTATATTTGCATGTCTCATGACATATTATATGTATCTAATATTGGCTGCATTTCTCATAGTTGTTTGTATGCCATTTTGTTCCAGACCACAGCAAACATTACCCTGCTTGCAAAGATTGTTATAAATTCATTAGACGAATAGAACCTGCCGTTTCCTTAAACTTGGACACACACATCTATACCTTTGGCCATTCTAAGCCAGTAATTTCCAGAAGTGATCTCATCCTGTGAGAAGCCTCCATGTTACTAATGATTTCCAATGTTGCAAAAATGTGTAGAATAAAAATTAAAATACAACATTTCTGTCAACGAACATTCGCGTCAGCCTTTTGATAGTAGGTTAATATAGCTAATATGGACACTTGCATCATGTGTTGTCTTCATTATAACATTTGTATAAGACTTTTAAAATCATTTTGATAGTAGGCTAATATTGACACTTACATCATGTGTTGCCTTCATTATAACACTCCAGACAGATGTTTTTTTTTTGTTTTGTTTTTTTTTGGTGCAATATGGCTCTTTCAACATTTTGGGTTGCTGACCCCTGCCATAGAGTGTTTATACGAGGGTTAGCCCAGTTTACAGTAGTCTTACAGTAAGCCAAATTAGCGCAAAATATTCCGGAGACTCCTAAATAGCATGAAGCAACGCCTAACATCGCCATCAAATTGTGCTTTTATTTTGACCCTTTAAATGCATCCCTTGGACGCTGAGGCTTCTGTTTATGCTTTCGGCAAGGTAATCATCTGGAAATCATCTTGACCCCTCAAACTAACGGCTGCCTCACACGCAAAGAGGATTTGTTTGTTTAGAGAGCAAAAAAAAAAAAAAAGAGAGTGAGCCTTGAGCAAGATCACGACTTGTGCAAACTTAAGCCAGACAGGTAGACATCTTCACAGGGTTATTTTTAGACTTTGTGTGGAATTTGCTCCAAAGGTTTGCGTAACTGAAATCTTTAGCGACGTTCAAATAGTTGTCTGCACAGTACTTCTTGAAATGTGCATTTAAGTGCTTTTCAACAGGTTTAAAACGAATCAATACAGAAAAATGACTTCCAATCCCTAATAAATGATTCACTGAAAGAGTGCATAAGGCCAAAGATGAAAACATCTGAGGAAAGTAGCATGGATTGTATTACGTACATCTGCCCTTTAACAAACCTCTGACTCTTTTCCTCCATAAACAACTGCAGTATATACAGTGAGAGCATATTTTACAAATCATGTTTGTCGGGACTTTGGTAAGTCACGACTGAGACCAGACACCTTCCAGCCCGCATGGCAGTCTTTATAATGTGGTGGAAGATATTCCAGATTATAATTAGACATAAAATGTATCAAACAATGTTTGAGGCTTTTGCTATTCCTCTGATATATTCAGCATATGTTCTTGTACGACCCACGGGCGCAGGTTCTGCACCTCTGAACCCACGCCTAGAGTAGTGTGCAAGCTCTGTACTTATAGTCCTTGAGTACCGTATACTTAGTGTGTTGTTCACAAACCCTTATCTATGATTTTTACACTATCATCATGGCATTCCTTAGGGATGGGTGTGTGATGCCTCTGTGAGTGTTTGGCACACTCACTAGCTGTATTGACACTGTTGCTGAGTTAAGTGTGGCGAAGTTGAGAGAGTGGCTGCGCCAGCAATCTGAGGGTTACTGGTTCAATCCCCACCTTCTACCATCCTAGTCACATCTGTTGTGTCCTTGAGCAAGACACTTCACCTTTGCTCCTGATGGGTCCTGGTTAGCGCCTTGCATGGCAGCTCCCGCCATCAGTGTGTGAATGTGTGTGTGAATGGGTGAATGTGGAAATAGTGTCAAAGCGCTTTGAGTTCCTTAAAAAAAAAAGGTAGAAAAGCGCGATACAAGTATAACCCATTTACCATTTTTATGTACATCTGCTATCTAATGAATTAAAAAAGGCACTGCATTTGACCTGCATGTAAAATGAATAGTTAGCAAATATAATTTTATTTATTGATTTTTTTTCCCCCCCAAACAAATGATTGCGCAGAAAAAAACACTATGGTCAATGAGCCAAATGGTAAACAGGAAAATAAGAACATTGACTTTATTTGGCGCTATACGATCAAAATGATTCCACACTTTGAAATGTTTCCTTTTTCTTAGTTCCATTTATTTTACCTTTTTTTGATCATTATTGTTTTGTTTTTTTTTCTTAGTTCCATTTAGTTTGATGGTGGCAATGAAAACCGTTTTTTTTCTGATGAGTGTTTCCAAAATCCCAACAACCTCCAACATTCTTCAATGTTGTGCTATTTGGAGTTTACATTATGCCATAATTTCCGGTCTATAAGCCGTTGTTCCCCTTGCCCCCGCTTTGTAACCTGCGGTTTATAGAATGCTGCAGCTGATTTGTGGATTTTTTTTGGTTCACATACTTCAACGGCCTCCAAAAATCCCTTGTCACATCTTGTCTTGAGTTGTACAAACCCCGTTTCCACATAAGTTGGGAAATTGTGTTAGATGTAAATATAAACAGAATACAATAATTTGCAAATACTTTTCAAGCCATATTCAGTTGAATATGCTACAAAGACAACATATTTGATGTTCAAACTGATAAACATTTTTTTTTTGCAAATAATCATTAACTTTAGAATTTGATACCAGCAACACGTGACAAAGAAGTTGGGAAAGGTGGCAATAAATACTGATAAAGTTGAGAAATGCTCATCAAACACTTATTTGGAACATCCCACAGGTGAACAGGCAAATTGAGAACAGGTGGGTGCCATGATTGGGTATAAAAGTAGATTCCATGAAATGCTCAGTCATTCACAAACAAGGACGGGGCGAGGGTCACCACTTTGTCAACAAATGCGTGAGCAAATTGTTGAACAGTTTAAGAAAAACCTTTCTCAACCAGCTATTGCAAGGAATTTAGGGATTTCACCATCTACGGTCCGTAATATCATCAAAGGGTTCAGAGAATCTGGAGAAATCACTGCATGTAAGCAGCTAAGCCCGTGACCTTCGATCCCTCAGACTGTACTGCATCAACAAGCAACATCAGTGTGTAAAGAATATCACCACATGGGCTCAGGAACACTTCAGAAACCCACTGTCAGTAACTACAGTTGGTCGCTACATCTGTAAGTGCAAGTTAAAACTGTCCTATACAAGGCGAAAACCGTGTATCAACAACACCCAGAAACGCCATCGGCTTCGCTGGGCCTGAGCTCATTTAAGATGGACTGATACAAAGTGGAAAAGTGTTCTGTGGTCTGACGTGTCCACATTTCAAATTGTTTTTGGAAACTGTGGACGTCGTGTCCTCTGGACCAAAGAGGAAAAGAATCATCCGGATTGTTATAGGCGCAAAGTTGAAAAGCCAGCATCTGTGATGGTATGGGGGTGTATTAGTGCCCAAGACATGGGTAACTTACACATCTGTGAAGGCACCATTAATGCTGAAAGGTACATACAGGTTTTGGAGCAACATATGTTGCCATCCAAGCAACGTTACCATGGACGCCCCTGCTTATTTCAGCAAGACGTGTTACATCAACGTGGCTTCATAGTAAAAGAGTGCGGGTACTAGACTGGCCTGCCTGTAGTACAGACCTGTCTCCCATTGAAAATGTGTGGTGCATTATGAAGCCTAAAATAGCACAACTTAACAACTTAAGCTGTACATCAAGCAAGAATGGGAAAGAACTCCACCTGAAAAGCTTAAAAATGTGTCTCCTCAGTTCCCAAACGTTTACTGAGTGTTGTTAAAAGGAAAGGCCATGTAACACAGTGGTGAACATGCCCTTTCCCAACTACTTTGGCGCGTGTTGCAGCCATGAAATTCAAAGTTAATTATTATTTGCAAAAAAAAAAAAAGTTTATGAGTTTGAACATCAAATATCTTGTATTTGTAGTGCATCTAATTGAATATGGGTTGAAAAGGATTTGCAAATAATTGTATTCCGTTTATATTTACATCTAACACAATTTCCCAACTCATTTGGAAACGGGGTTTGTATGTTGTAATATGGATATGTGCTTTGCCCAAGTTTTTTTTCCCTGTTCTCTAAACTTTTTCAAAAGAGCTAACTGCTTTGAGAGGCACTAGTTTAATGGCGTATGCTAACATCCTGATTTAGTATATTGTTTGCAGTACCTCTCCTGTTGTTCTTTAAAGGGGAACTGCACTTTTTTTCGTTCACAATCATTGTTGAAGACATGATGACGGATGGATTGTTAAATGCATTCCAAATATTAAATACACGTAAATAAAACAGCAAAGCCAATAGTCCTATATTCCGCCCATACAATCCAATAAATAAACATCCAAAAAGCACCAACAATACTCAATTTACATTTTGTGACTTAAATATTAACCAAATATTAGTGATATTGTTATTATAAGCGCTAACGCAGACAAACCATTTATAGCGGCGCCGTGATCACAAGCCTGTGTACAATTTCGACATGATCGACTGGCGTGGTCTTTCCTAGCTTCCTTGCTCCCTGGAAGTTTATTGTAGATCATACATCATGCCTCTCACCTGGAAAGTAGATGGCTGAGGATGTACTTTAAAAAGTTGGTACACTTTGACAGCCATTTAGGACCCGAAAATGGTGAGAACAACACAAAAAGACAATTAGTCTCCCCCCTTGTCCCCCCACCCTATTTCTTCATCTAAACCGGAATATATGAACATCCTAGGATTCGGCATCTTGATGACAGCAGACATTGTACAGTAAGTGATGTTTTATTATGTTTGTTGGCTCTCATGAAAAAAGCAAACGTGATGCGTTTTTAAGTTAATGCGCCACGTATGCTTATAATGATCAAAATGCTAAAATATTATTATAAATATCCCTGTTACTAAATGACATAAATACTTACATCAGTTATTAAAAAAAACTAAACAAAACAAAAAAACATGCATTGTCATGTCTTTCATAATGATTGTGAACGATAGGAAAAACTCCCCAAAAAGTGGAGTTCCCCTTTAACATATGTCTCTGGTTTGACCTGTTTTTAGACATAAACTAACTAGCCGCTATACATACTGTTTTTGACATATGATCACCTTGTGAACTGTCAGCATATATATATATATATATATATATATATATATATATATATATATATATATATATATATATATATATATCTACATGTATATATGTATATATGTATATATATTTATATATGTATATATATATGTATATATATATATATATGTGTATATATATATGTGTATATATATGTGTATGTATGTATGTATGTATGTGTGTATATATATGTATGTATATATATATATATATATATATATATATATATATATACATATATATATATATATATATGAATGTTTGAAATATATACTTCTGTTGTTCTTAACATCCATACAATCACTACAAAAAATCCCCCCAAAATCAATACGTGGAGTATTTTTGTGAAATAATTGGAAAGTAGTATTGCAGAATTATTAACAAGATTGGATAATTTACAACAATAAATAAATACCAGCTAAAATTGGACAATCCGTTCTTGTTTTTCTTTGCCAAAAAAACAAAACAGTAAAGCATGATGAGACTGTGCAGATTTTCGAATCAGCTTACTCAATTGTGACAAAATGTGTCCTTAAAGTGATACACCAAAGAGTAACAAACAAATCAATAAATAAATAAGTCAACAAGAGAGTGGTTTCAGACCAGATAAGAGTACGCAAAAAAGGATTCTTAATTTAACGTGAGAGAATGTTGGAGACTAATCAAGATGTGTTTATATTAAGGCTGTCAACGTTAACGCATGTGATTAAAAATAAAAAGTAGCGCGTTACAAGAAAGCTGCGTGCATCGCACAGGCAGTGATCATGTCACACGCCAGTGTGATTATAGTGTGCGCTATCAATCAATCAGAGTTTAATTATACAGCCCTTAATCACAAATGTCTCAAAGGGCTGCACAAGCCACAATGACATCCTCGACTCAGATCCCACATCAGGGCAAGAAAAAACTCAACCCAATGGGAGGGCAGAGCAGAAAAGGTCAACTGGTCTAAAAGGGGTCTACTTAAAGTCTATATGAGTTTTAAGATGGGACTTAAATGCTTCTACTGAGGTAGCATCTCTAACTGTTACTGGTAGCGCCCTTCAAAACTTTATACATAACTGAAAAAAATGACTTAGTATTGCAGAAACAAACTTTATCATAAGCGCACATCAATTTTAAAACGGATTCTTCCAGCCTGAATGATACATGGACAGGAAACAGAGCACAACAAACTATGTCTAAGATAAATTAAACAATGCCTTTTCGAATTGGACAGCCATTGCACTAATGTCGTACAAACTAAAGATAGTTTATACAAAAAAAAGACATCAGCGCTGTCAACCGAAAAGGTATATAAGCTTGTTCGTGAGGTTTTGTTTTTAGATGAAGCCCCGCAGAAAAGATAGACCATAACAAGGGAATGGAGAGCCACGTTCTTTATAGACAACCGTCACATCTCTCGTCAACACACTGGCTTCTCGTCAAGGCGGCACCTCTCACAAACGCATTTCCGGCTTCACAGTAATATTTATGCAAGCAAATAATAACCTATGATTAATCTGATTAGAACAATGAATCACTTGACAGCCCTGGTTTATATGATTCATAGACTACTTCAAAGCATTACATAACAGTTTAGTTTAGTTTATTCTTCTTCTTTGGTCAATGGTCAACAAAATAAACAAACAGTTGTACATTCATAGATTGAAAAAGAAAATGTTGCAGACCGCAAGGGTTTAGGCTGAACTTGAACACATATTGCGCCTAACCCTATAAACAATGTCAAGTACAAGATGAACTTCCGAAAATGATGAAATGTTCTTTGTACAACATATTATAAATACACATTATACACAACATAAACACAGTTCAATTATATACACAGTAAAGGCATGTGGAATATCCTTGTACACGTGTTAAACCTTTGCACCAATTATATACTATATACAAACAATTATACTTCCATTATTATTTATATCTCACATTTAGTTTTTAATTAACATTGATCATAGTATTAACTACTGTGTTGATTCAAGAGTGATATATTTTTCCAAGACATTGGTCTTAAAGTGTTTTTTAAATGTGTGAATGGAACTGGAACATTTGAAGGAATCATCCAAGCTGTTCCACAGATGAACCCCCCTGACACAAACACATCTACTTTTTAAGCTCGTTCTTATGTTTGCTTTCTGAAAGACAGCTGAACCTCTGAGTCTCTGGGTTTGAACCTCTCCTGTAGACACCGAGGCAGCATGTGGTTATGAGCTCTGTACGTCACAATAGCAGTGTTGAGGTCAACAAGATCATGCAGTTTTAAAGTTTTTAATTTAATAAACAGAGCATTGGTATGGTCATGATAATCCGCATAATTTACAATTCTAATCGCTTACTTTTGAAGTAAGAATATAGTGTTGATGTTTGATTTGTAATTGTTACTCCAGATTTCAACACAATAATTAAGATAAGGGAGTACAAAAGAATTATAAAACATTTTAAGAGCCTTTTGATTTACAGAGTTTTTGATTTTATGTAACATAGCAATATTTTTTGCCATCTTTGTCTTAAGTATATTTATGTACAGTTTCCAATTTAATTTATCATCTATATAGATTCCCCAAAATTTTGTTGAATATACCCTTTCTATCTCCATATCATCAATTCTTATATGACACTGTATGTTATTTTTCATATTTCCAAAAATGATATATTTTGTTTTATTTAGGTTGATAGATAGTTTATTGGCATCAACCCATTGCTTTAGTATGTGGAGTTCACTCTCTACAGTCTCTAAGAGCTGGCCAAGGTCTTGCCCAGAACAGTACAGACTTGTATCATCAGCAAAGAGAATACAGTTGAGTTTTTTAAAGATTTTACAGATATCATTAATATACAATAAAAACAATTTTGGTCCCAGTACAGAACCTTGGGGTACTCCATGTGTTATAATCTTTTTATCTGAATCTACATTGGTCATATGCACATACTGTTCTCTACCACCAAGACAACTTTTCAACCAATCATGAGCAAGACCTCTGACACCATACCTCTGCATTTTGTTTGAAAGTAATGTGTGATGGATGGTGTCAAAGGCCTTGCTCAGGTCACTAAAAATGCCAACAACAAGCTCTCTCTTATCAATTGCAGTGGTTACCTCCTCAACTAGTTCCATCACTGCCATGGAAGTGGACCTGTTTGATCGAAAACCGTATTGGTGTTCACTTAGCAAGTGATGCTTATCAATAAAACTGTCTAATCTTGACACAAATAATTTTTCGAGGACTTTTGGAAATTGTGAGAGTAGATATGCATATAGTTGGTGAACTTATATCCACTTTTGAAGATGGGAATAACTTTTGTCGTTTTCATTTTCTTTGGGAAGACACCTTTTATAAAATAAATATTTCATATATAAGTGAAGGAAACAGCTATAAAATCAACAATTTCTTTGATCAGAGAAAAGTCCAAGTCACAGCAGTTTGTTGACTTCTCGTTTTTCTGAGAATTTACAATTTTTGTGATTTCACTTTCATGAACGGGAAACATAAAAAACGATTCTAAGTTGCTTTGAATGGTTTGTTCATTAAATTTGACACTGTTTTCAGGTTGTACAATTTCATTTGCTAAATTAGGTCCAACATTCACAAAGAAGGTGTTAAAAGCATTCGTTATTTTCTCAGGGTCATTTATAGTTTGATTATTTTCTATGAAATAGCTTGGATGTTCCTTATTTGTTTAAAGACTGAATGTTTATCAGAAATGGGCATAGGTAGGAGAGATCTAGAAAGATGTACAAACCCCGCTTCCATATGAGTTGGGAAATTGTGTTAGATGTAAATATAAACGGAATACAATGATTTGCAAATCATTTTCAACCCATATTCAGTTGAATATGCTACAAAGACAACATATTTGATGTTCAAACTGATAAACTTTTTTTTTGTGCAAATAATCATTAACTTTAGAATTTGATGCCAGCAACACGTGACAAAGAAGTTGGGAAAGGTGGCAATAAATACTGATAAAGTTGAGGAATGCTCATCAAACACTTATTTGGAACATCCCACAGGTGTGCAGGCTAATTGGGAACAGGTGGGTGCCATGATTGGGTATAAAAGTAGATTCCATGAAATGCTCAGTCATTCACAAACAAGGATGGGGCGAGGGTCAACACTTTGTCAACAAATGCGTGAGCAAATTGTTGAACAGTTTAAGAAAAACCTTTCTCAACCAGCTATTGCAAGGAATTTAGGGATTTCACCATCTACGGTCCGTAATAACATCAAAGGGTTCAGAGAATCTGGAGAAATCACTGCACGTAAGCAGCTAAGCCCGTGACCTTCGATCCCTCAGGCTGTACTGCATCAACAAGCAACATCAGTGTGTAAAGGATATCACCACATGGGCTCAGGAACACTTCAGAAACCCACTGTCAGTAACTACAGTTGGTCGCTACGTCTGTAAGTGCAAGTTAAAACTGTCCTATGCAAGGCGAAAACCGTTTATCAACAACACCCAGAAACGCCGTCGGCTTCGCTGGGCCTGAGCTCATCTAAGATGGACTGATACAAAGTGGAAAAGTGTTCTGTGGTCTGACGAGTCCACATTTCAAATTGTTTTTGGAAACTGTGGACGTCGTGTCCTCTGGACCAAAGAGAAAGTACCATCCGGATTGTTATAGGCGCAAAGTTGAAAAGCCAGCATCTGTGATGGTATGGGGGTGTATTAGTGCCCAAGACATGGGTAACTTACACATCTGTGAAGGCGCCATTAATGCTGAAAGGTACATACAGGTTTTGGAGCAACATATGTTGCCATCCAAGCAACGCTACCATGGACGCCCCTGCTTATTTCAGCAAGACAATGCCAAGCCACGTGTTACATCAACGTGGTTTCATATTAAAAGAGACTGGCCTGCCTGTAGTCCAGACCTGTCTCCCATTGAAAATGTGTGGCGCATTATGAAGCCTAAAATACCACAACGGAGACCCCCGTACTGTTGAACAACTTAAGCTGTACATCAAGCAAGAATGGGAAAGAATTCCACCTGAGAAGCTTAAAAAAATGTGTCTCCTCAGTTCCCAAACCTTTACTGAGTGTTGTTAAAAGGAAAGGCCATGTAACACAGTGGTGAACATGCCCTTTCCCAACTACTTTGGCACGTGTTGCAGCCATGAAATTCTAAGTTAATTATTATTTGAAAAAAAAAAAAAAGTTTAGGAGTTTGAACATCAAAGATCTTGTCTTTGTAGTGCATTCAATTGAATATGGGTTGAAAAGGATTTTCAAATCATTGTATTCCGTTTATATTTACATCTAGCACAATTTCCCAACTCATATGGAAACAGGGTTTGTATTAGGAACTAACTGCAGTCACAAGAACTGATTGGGGAACGACAGAAATATTTAAAAAGGAGTAAAACAAGTGTGTATTGTTACCAAGTTTGTACAGCAAAAAAAATATTCAGAGAGGTTGCAGACATGAACATAAACAATTTACCATATGCTGGTGACACATCCATGTTAGTACTGAACACACAAATAACCTACTACAGTTATGAGTGTAATGATATAAAGAATGATGAAGGCAAACCTAATCAAATGGAAATGAATGTGAGAAAAACAAAGCAATGGTAGTAAGCAAAAACCAACCAGTTCCTCAAATAATCCTTACAACAGATGGTAGACCCACAGAACAGGTATCAAACATTGTATATCTTGGTTGGATGCAGTTTGAGGATAGACAAACTGACAATGGAAAAAAAAAAAAAAAGAATTAATGGGAAATCTCAGGAGAATATATCAAAACTACTAAACAAACATTAAATATTGAAACAAAGAAAATAATGTTAAAATGCAATGTGTGGTCTACCCAGTACTTATAGTTCTGAGACATGCACATTTTTTGTGGCCCATAAACAAGATATTGTTTGTGGCCCCAATAGGGCCTAAAAAGTACTTGAGGATAAAGCGAAGGGTGATTATTGTATTACAGTCGTCCCTCGCCATGTATGTGGTTTGTGAAGGTGACAACGTGGCTGTTATTTTATGTGTAGGGGCTTCCTTGCTGTTAAAACATGTTTAGAACTTCATAAACACTTTTTTATGCCCTAGCTTGGAAAATATTCAATTAATAATTCATAGCGCTGACTTTGTGGACATTAATTTACCCAGAACCAATCAACAGTGATATATGATAGTTTATTATTACTCTTGGTGACCAAAATAACTATACAAGACATAACCAACAAAAATGCAGTAAATAATGTTCATAATTACTATTAAGATATAGCGTATTATTTTACAAGTTATGTAAAGATTTGTATTAACTATAAATAATCACGTACGAACAATAAACAAAAAGACTACAATTAGATTGATGACTACTTTAGGTTTCAATATAATCCAATCTGTTTAACAGTTTATATTCTAGATCAGTGGTTCTCAAACTCTTTCACCAAGTACCACCTCAGAAAACACTTAACTCTCCAAGTACCACCACAATGACCAACATTAAAATACAGTAGCGTAGTAAGCCTAAGTATTCATTAAGAACAAGGCAGAGGTTTTATTTAACAAGTATATTTCAAATTTTTGGCCATTGTAACATTACACACAGTTTGAACAGTAACACTGTACTTTAATCAAGTGATTCTTTGGCATACTACAAGATTGGGCCCGAGTACCACAGTTTGAGAATCACTGTTCTAGATAATGTTCAAATAAAAAAACATTAAAAGGTCCAAGGGGGAAAGAGAAGTGTTCGATATCTACTACTGCAGTGAAGCCAATTCATAACTGCTGTGCCCTTTTGGCATTAATTGAAAACGTAAACAAAACACAATAAATGGGCAAAAAATATAAAAAACTAAAGTTCTTTAGATAGTATATCTTTAAGGAAAAAAGTTTGGCTACTATAAAAACTTAAGTAGTGAAATCGTTTTGGAAATATGGTCGTAAATCTGTCACAATGACGGCGTTCCAAGTGAAGCTAAATCAACAATTTTCTCCATGGGATTTTGAATAATCACAGCCACGATGCTGCGAAACCTCAACTAAAACTATTACAAAAGTCACGTTGAATCACCGCTGAGTAGCAAACGGCCCTGACCTTAACTAAAACCGTATCAGCATTTAAGCTTTGGTGGTATAGAAAAGTGTCATGGACGTTTTTTCAAAACACACCATTTTTTTTTTTTTTTAGAATTGTACAAAAAGGGGAACTGCAATTTTTTTGGAATCATTCACAATCCTTATGTAAGACAAGAACACATATCGCTTCCTTTTTTTATGCATTCTAACTTGTAATATACAGTACAGCAAGTACGAGGTGGCTATTAATGAAGCTAATGGGAGTAATATTTTGTGCCCACAAAACTGCCAACAATACACCATTTACATGTCATGACCTGAATAGTAACCGATAATTGGCGATATTGTTAAAATAAGCGCTATGCAGACAAATACTTTTAGCAGCGCTGTGATCACAGAGAGCTAACTAGTTTATGCAGCTATTGCCATACTGAGCTGGTGAGCAGCTGCATCGCCTCTGAGTTGGTAATAGTTAATTCTAGATTATAAATCTTGCCTTACTTGTAGGTTTTGGCCATAAACTGAAAAGTTGGTCAACTTTTACATTCAATTTATACCCGAAGATCGCGAGACAGACACAACAATAAATGTTTTTTCCCTTTGTAAGGACTGATTAATTCTTCACCCAAACATAAAGTTATGATCATTCTATCAGTCGGCATTCCAGTGAGAGCAGACATTGTACAATAAGTGGTTGTTTTATTATGTTTGTAGTTGGTGTTTCTTGTTTAGCACTTACTAACAATGCTACTTGCTAGATCTGCTCATCACCCAGCTTCTAAAACTTGTAGATCGTCCTTTGTATATTCAGGCTCAAAAATACAAGGTTCCGTTTCATTATTTGTCCCAGAGTAGTTGTTGTTGGCTCTCATGAAGTCTGCCATAAGCAGTAGTAGTTGTTGTCAGGAAATAAAGACCGTTGTGATGCGTCTGTGAAATGAATACGCCCCTGTATACTTAAAATGACAAAAATATGTAAATATTGCGTGTTATTATGAATGTGCCTGTTACTACATTACATAATGTGTACAGCTCTGGTAATGGGTACGTTCGCGCCCACCTGCACAAATGTACTTCAAAATGTAACAATCAAAATAAATATGACTTTTTATGCATATATAATTTGCATTAGTTTGACCATTTAAAATCAACGATAATAAAAAGGAGATGCTTGGAAATAGCATAAAAATGCCCCAAAAACTTGGAAAAACGCGATTCATAGCGTTACTTTTTGGTGTAACCATCATGAGCGTTCTGTTCAGGTATATTTATTTTATATTTTGATAAATCATCATATTTATGTATTACTAAATTTAAATAGGTATTGATCAATCTTTAAGCTGTGTGTATTTGCTTTTGACATCTTATTTATGATGATGAGTTGAAACTTTTACAACCTTGTGTTGCGCTCATGATGGCGTAACCAAACTAGATTTCATTTAATTATCTTTTTTTGAATATTTATTCCCTTTTTTACATTTAGTATATTTAAATATTCATTTATAAACATTGAATACATTTCAAATATCAATAAAATGCAATTGCCTTCATCTTATAGGGTAATGTTTAGTTACACCAAGTCATGAGCGTAATGTATAAACTATGGCAGACCTGGGCAAATTACGGCTCGCGGGCCACATGCGGCCCATTAAGATTTTCCATCCGGCCCACCGGACGTTCTACATCATTTTGTTAGACCTTTAACATCAAAACTGTAGCCACCATTATTATGTGCAGTGCTGTTTTTAAATGACCGTAAGTCTTGAACTATAGAAAGTTTTTCAATGGTTAAAATCTGCGCTTTTGGGTGTTATAGGAGTTATTACAGTAATCTACATCACAGCAGCTCAGACCAGGAACAAAGCAGAGTGGGCCGGGTTTGTTTTCAGAGCAGCCAGCCCGAAACGCATGTGTCAGGAACAGATGCGGAAGCAAATTTTTACAACAAAGTTCTGCATAAAAGTGATAATGTATCATATTGTAGGTGTTTATTACCCTTTGCATTCATATTTTGCCGTTTGATACATTTTTGTTGTAAAATATGTCTATCGAGGAGCTGCTCTGAGAAGTAAAAGATGTTCATATGTTGTTAATATTCAGTATTTTATTGTTCATAGTTAATATTGTAAATCCCACTTTCTTCATTTTCATGTACATTTTGTGTGTCCCGTTCAGTAAAAAACTGTAAAATTCTATTCCATTTTTTGAGGTGGTCTGTCGTAACCGTTTTAAAAATCTATCGGACATTATGACTTTTAGTATTAGTGTTCCTGGAAAAAAAGGGACCCAAACACACATACTGTACAACAGCTTTATACAGTTAAACGCGTATGTATCATTTAAATAACTAAAGTTTGTGATAAACACATAGTTTCATATAATTTGACAATGTTGTAAACTTAAAGTAGTTTAGATATAATTGTTGAATACCATTAAAATCAAGAGTATGATTACTAATTCTGTGTTGATATTGGAATGGCTCCGGACCCCTCTGTAGTGGAAAAGTTGGGCCCCGGAATCAAAAACGTTATATTTTGCTGTTTGTTACATTTTTGTTGTGTTTTGCTTGATTGTAAGAGATGTCTATGGAGGAGCTACTCTGAGAAGTGAAAGATGAGCGATGTTCATATGTTGTTAATATTCAGTGTTTTATTGTTCATAGTTAATACTGTAAATCCTTTCTTTATTTTCATGTACATTTTGGGTGTCCCATTCAGTAAAAAACTTTAAAATCCGTTTTTGAGGTGGTCTGTCGTAACTTTTTTAGAACTCTATCGGACATTGTGACTTTTGGTATTAGTGTTCCTGGAAAAAAAGGGACCCAAACACACATACACAGCTAATTGTGTATATATCATTTATACACACATACACATTGGCCGCCCCAGACACATTTTTCTCTCTCAATGTGGCCCCCCGAGTCAGAATATTTGCCCAAGTTTTTCCAAAATAAATCAACTCCAGTTATGGAAAAAAAATGCCAACATGGCACTGCCATATTTATTATTGAAGTCACAAAGTGCATTATTTGTTTTAACATGCCTCAAAACAGCAGCTTGGAATTTGGGACATGAGGAGGTTGAGGGGGGGCGGGGTTTAGGGGGTAGCGGGGGTGTATATTGTAGCGTCCTGGAAGAGTTAGTGCTGCAAGGGGTTCTGGGTATTTGTTCTGTTGTGTTTATGTTGTGTTGCGGTGCGGATGTTCTCCCGATATGTGCTTGTCATTCTTGTTTGGTGTGGGTTCACAGTGTGGCGAATATTTGTCACAGTGTTAAAGTTGTTTATACGGCCACCCTCAGTGTGACCTGTATGGCTGTTGACCAAGTATGCATGGCATACACTTGTGTGTGTGAAAAGCCGTATAGATATTATGTGACTGGGCCCTTAAGGTTTATTGGCGCTCTGTACTTCTCCCTACGTCTGTGTACCACTCCGTACAGCGGCGTTTTAAAAAGTCATATATTTTACTTTTTGAAACCGATACCGATCATTTTCGATATTACATTTTAAAGCATTTATCGGTCGATAATATCAGCAGTCTGATATTATCGGACATCTCTAGTTGCTTCTCTTTCTTCCCCTCCATTTTTCTGCATTCATTTGTATCTCTAGTTATCATCACGTATATGTATTGTTGCATTTGAACAACTGTATTGTTGTTCATTATCAATAGCGCTATTTCTATTGCTCCATTTGTAGTATAATAATGTTCATTGTCATTTCTGTATTATTATTTATTTCGCTAAGTGCTTCTTTGCTATCACTTTTACCATCTTATTTGTACATATCGTATTTGCTGATGTTACTCTATTGTTGTTATTGTTGTTTGCTGTAGTTGTTTTTGTCTCTCTGTCTAATCTCCCTCTTGTCCCCACAATTTCCCCCTCTGTCTTCCTTTTTTTCTCTTTCTTTTCCCTCCTGCACCAAATGATAATATAAATACATTTAATAAAGTCAAATACAAATAAGGCAACAAAGAGAAGTATCCTACACTTCTCTTTTGTAAAGTAAATGTGAACATCTACATCAACTATATGATTTGCCTGAGAAGCTGGACAGGACAAAAAAAAAAGAGAATATTTACCCAGCTCTGAACTATGGTTACAGAACCTGTATTCGTTTTGTAAAACGGTAACAGGTGTAATTAGATCCTCTTCCTTCCAAGGCTTCAAGGACAATTGTGTAAGCGAAATACGTGATGTCACCGCAAGTGACTTTGTTAGGCAGGTTTGCCCTAAACTACTACCACCATTTGAACTTGACAAATGATATAGCTGTCAATCAAAGTTGTGTGCGTGATTCCCTTTGTCACGTTTCGCAGGTGACTTTCCAAAATAGTCTTAAACAACACGCCAGCTCTTAGATAACTCCTCCATCCTGGCAGACGTGAAATAAACACAAAACATTGGTTTCTATGTAGGCTCGGCGACCTGAAAGCAGTGCTTCTCCAAAACAAAACTCATGTGAGTGGGTGGAAATAGATCACCTGTGGAACCACGCGCCACCTGCTTGTCTCAGGTGTAATAGCAGATCATGTCCACCTGAGAAGTTGTTACTGGAGTTGTCAGAGTTCTGGGGAAAAATGTCTTTCTAGAGGGCACTGTCTCTCAGGGGGATAACGCGCCACAATATGACCATAACAACATATTCCTGTACAGTCAATGATTTCTGCAGAAACGTGTCACGTGTCGTAATGGTTTTACGGCAGTCAAGCGCAAGCCCCGCCCCTTTTTTGGGTTGGCCCTGAGGTAAGCTATAAACTGTTGCACGCGCAGGTTTAAGTGACGAGACGTGCCAGGGCTCAACATCACCGGAACCAATTAAGCGCACTTTACGCACAGGACTTTTACGCACCGGACCGGACACACCAATCCAAGTAGCGCAAGACAAAAAAAAAAAAAAAAAGTCATGAAGCTTGGAGTTTTGTGTGGGAAAATGGATGAGATGTTCAAAGCTCCGGAGGGAGGGACGTTGTCGCCTCTCCCCGCCGATGAGGAGCTGGGCTCGGATGGAGACTTCGCGGCGCACAGCCCTGCTGCGAGCGGGACATCCAAGCCGTACACCAGGAGACCCAAACCGCCCTTCTCCTACATCGCCCTCATCGCCATGGCCATCCGGGACTCCCCGTCCGGCCGCCTCACTTTAGCCCAAATCAACGCGTATCTCATGAACAAGTTCCCCTTCTTCCGGGGCGGCTACACCGGCTGGAGGAACTCGGTGCGCCACAACCTGTCCCTCAACGACTGCTTCCACAAGGTGCTGCGCGACCCTTCCCGGCCGTGGGGGAAGGACAATTTCTGGATGCTCAACCCCAACAGCGAGTACACGTTCGCGGACGGCGTGTTCCGGCGCCGGCGGAAGCGCCTCAACATCCGCTTGAGTAAACAGCAGCAGCGGGAAGGCTCGGAGGACCGCGCAAGCTCGCCTAAGAAGTTCACCAGCTCCTTCACGATAGACAGCATCCTCAGCAAGCCCTTCTCCAAACACGATTTCCCACGCGTGGATCACTACAGCGGCGTGATGATGACGATGCACTATTTCCATTCACCTGCTGCCTCTTTGCTGCACGTCAAGCCGACGTATCACATGGACCCCGGGACTGCGCATGCGCCGATGTGTGGGCTCCTTTTACAAACTTTGTGAAGCTTTTTAATGGCGCTTCTTTATTCTTCATGTTGCATCATCGTAAATCATGTGCACGACTGCAAGAAGGAAACATGATTATATTTGACTTTGGTGGAGGTTTTCTTTTTGACATTTCGTTTCCCGTTTTGCTTGTGTGATGTAGCTGAAATAGGCTCCAGCACCCCCTGACAAGCGGTAGAAAATGGATGGATGGATGGATCTGTCACAATAACTGTTACTAATATTGTAAAGCTGTCGGTTTGCACTTTCTTTACAATACATGTTTGTTTCAAAATAAAACACTCTCAAGTTGTTCTGTAAAGTGTTGTTGTCAAAAATGTCACACTCATTTTTTCTGCCTAACCTACTTGTATATTTCATATGTATGCTCCTGCAGTAAAACAAACAAACAAACAAACAAACATGTTATTCAAAACACACATGTCCACTGCAGTGGACTCGTGAAGTTATAATTAAAAACAAAAGTTAAATATTCACTACAGCAACAGAATATAACAGTATTTCCATTCTTTGGGTATTTTCATGGAATCAACGTATTCAATCAATCAATCAATCAGTCAATCAATCAATTCACTAATTGGTGCGTGCCATGGGTTGGACTCCACGCATGCGCAAAAGTGTTTCCGGATAATTTTCGGCCCCATTCTTAGAAAATGACGTTGGTACCCAATCTTTGTTAATCTAATTATGGTTTTAAATCATGTTGCTAACGTTTTTACATTCACATTTGTCTGATTGCACGAGTTCAATTTAGACTAACAGACATATTGGCAGTTATTTTGTTTGCTGACTTGTGGATTTTATGGATTAAGAATTATTGTTTGTTGATGTGGTGGACTGGAACAGGAGGTAAACAAAAGTGTTGAAAAATGTTCAGAAATGGAAATGGGGTAGGATTACATCAACTATTCTCCTACAGGATGTGGAATTGTAAACAACATTGTAACTAACTATATGTACATGTTGGAAATAAACAAATACCAATTCATCGTTTTTATGAGCTGTATAGGCCTTCCCTGATTTGGTCTGTAAACCATAATCATCAAAATTATCCAAAAAATACAAAATAATAACAAAAAGATTATTGAAATATTTCACTTAGTAAATCTATATAATGTGAGAGTTTCACTTGTTGAATTAAACTATCTATCCATTTGTAAACTTTAAAATATTATCATTCATAACTGTCCCCTTTGACATATAATCTTCAAAACTTTGATAAAGTCAACTTTGAGTATCCTTTTTCTCTCTCGTTATATTCTGTTCCAGCTAAATTGACCCACTTTTCCTCATAATAACCATTTTTGTATATTATAGTAGATATTAACATTATAAAAGTTAACATGTGTCAACGAAAATATGCCAAAATGTGTTCAAATCCCGATTAGCTCGTTGTTGGTCTTAAAATGTAAACGTGCCTGCTATCAAACACCTCCAATAGCATTATGCTCTTTGACTTTCTTTCATGTCAACATTTGATGTCCATTGACATTTTCGGAGGATTTAGGGAGCTTTTGTTTAAGAGGGGACATAGGCAGGGCCTTGAGGGATTTGAATATTTCTTTTCCATAATTCATATTGGTTATAAAATACAAAAAGTTAAGGTGAAATCGGATTTGCTGTCAAATTTGCTGTTTGAACAATTTTCCTTGTGGATCATTAAAGTTTGTCTAATTCTAAAGTTAAATAAAATTGTCTGAATCAAATTAGGAATGTGTAACACAACCTGATAGAAGAAAGGTAAAACATATTAAATCTATTGGTGATCGCATTAGACAGTATTATGTTTACACGTTTCACATTTGCATACCACATACTTGTGGTGTGTTCAAGCCACCTTGATTATAGTTCGAAACAGAGGCGTCAATAGTTTTTATAGACAGGGAAGCCTTAACAATAATGATAATAATTATAACCCATCTTTAATTAAATCCAAAACAGTATTAAGTATTATTATATACCAAATATTGGAGCTATTACAACCACATGTACACACTAAAAATATTGGGTTAAAAAATAACCCAATTTTAACCCAACTGCTGGTTGAGAAAAGGACGAATCCCTTATTTGAGTTCTTTTAACTCAACATTTTGGGTTCATTTTTTCAACCCAACTTTTGCTTGAATTCTTTAACCAAAAAGTTGAGTTATGATAACTTAATGTTGGGTTATTCCCAACCAAACTATTGGGTTGAATTATTTAACCCAAAAGTTGAGTTATGCTAACTCAATGTTGGTTGACTCATAACCCAACTATTGGGTTGAATTTATTTAACACAAAATCTGAGTTATGCTCACTACAATGTTGGGCTATTCCCAACCCAACTATTGGGTTGCGCAATTTAGTGCTCCTTGACCAAATAGTTGGTTAAAAATTATACTTTTACTGCTGGTTTGCCCTACTCCTTCCCAACTACTGATCAACATTATTTTTATTCCATTAAAATATACTCAAAAGCAAGATATGAGTAACATTTTCTTTACAAGAATTGCCGTGTATGGTCATAGTAGTCCTGTACAGCACGCTCATATATGTTCATGTACATACGATTTGGATTGTAAATAATGTTAATCAGATTAATCCATAATAAAATGCACTTCAAGAAAAAACTAAAATTTTAATTTATAAAAAAAGCATTTTACCCAAAAATGCGTTACTTATTGAAAAACAACCCAAAAATGGTTCATCATTTTGAAAACCCAGAAGTTGAGTTAAAATAATACCCTCATAACCCAAAAAATGGATTGCTCTTCATAAAAAAATCACTCCAAAATTTAACCCAACACTCTCAACTCATAAATTGGGTTATCAAAATAACCCAGCATTTTTTTTAGTGTGCATGTAAACATATAAGTGTGTGTGTGGTAATTCATGTTAATGAGATTAATCCATAATAACATTTCCTTCAAGAAAAAAGTACATTTTTAATTAAAAAAATAAAAGCATTTTACCCAAAAATGCGTTACTCATTGAAAACAACCCAAAAATGGTTCATCATTTTGAGAACCCAGAAACTGAGTTAAAATAACTACCCTTATAACCCAAAAAATGTATTGCTTTTCATAAAAAATAACTCCAAAATTTAACGCAACACTCGCAACTCATAAATTGGGTTATCAAAATAACCCAGCATTTTTTAGTGTGCATGTAAACATATAAGAGTATGTGTGTATGGTAAATAGTGTTAATGAGATTAATCCATAATAAAATTTCCTTCAAGAAAAAAAGTACATTTTTAATTAAAGAAAAGCATTTTACCCAAAAATGCATTACTCATTGAAAAACAACCCAAAAATGTTTCATAGTTTTGAAAACCCAGAAATTGAGTTAAAATAATACCCTTATAACCCAAAAAATTGATTACTTTTCATAAAAAATAGGTCCAAAATTCAACCCAACTCTCGCAACTCATAAATTGGGTTATCAAAATAACCCAGCATTTTTAGTGTGCATGTAAACATATAAGAGTGTGTGTATGGTTTAGGTTTAGAGTGGGGTTGGGGCCCTTTTTGAGTTAAAAGTTATAAAAAAGTAATATTAAAGACCAAAATGGAGCCACAAGCAAATTCTTGTTTCGGGCCACACAAAGTCTAGGGCCGTCCCTGGTTATGGGGGGTTGTAAGGGGGGGTGATTTGTCTTTTACGCACATGCTGGTGTCCGGCTTCTAGTCTGGATCTAGTCCAGATGGGAGGGAGTTCAGTTCCTGAGGACTTCTTGGAGGGATGGTGAGGGTCTAGCGGGGCAGAGCCGCAGAAGAAGTCTAGGTGGTCGAGGGGGGGGCCGGGGGACGCTAAGAGAATATGGACCGAGTCGAGGAAGAGGCGCTGAAGATGGACGTTCTCGATTTGCTTTGCGTCTGGAGGGTCTGCACGGAGCATGGAAGCCGAAAAGGACCGGCGTCGATTGGGTTTTGAACCGCAGAGGATGATTTAGTGGCGCAGATATGGCGAGCAAAAGCCCCCATTTGGATCCGAACGTTGCGCGTTCCATGCCGGCCGCGCAAGTGTCGATGGCGGCCGGTGCGCAAGATGGCAAAAGCAAGAGGGGGAACTCCGGCTTGAGACGCCCGGAAAAGCCTCCGTACTCCTACATCGCCCTCATCGTCATGGCCATCCAGAGCTCGCCGAGCAAGAGACTCACGCTGAGTGAGATCTACCAGTTCCTGCAGGCGCGCTTCACCTTCTTCCGGGGGTCTTACCAGGGATGGAAGAACTCCGTCAGACACAACCTGTCCCTCAACGAGTGTTTCATCAAACTCCCCAAGGGCCTCGGCAGACCCGGCAAGGGCCACTACTGGACCATCGACCCGGGAAGCGAGTTCATGTTCGAGGAGGGATCCTTTCGACGCAGACCCCGCGGCTTCCGCAGGAAATGCCAGACGCTGAAGCCCATGTACCGGATGATGAACGGCATCGGGTTTGGGGCCAACTTCGACTTCCAGGCGGCGTCGGGGGCCCCGTTAGTGTGTCATAACGGCTACAACCTGGACTTTAACGCGGGGGGCTTCGAGGGGCATCACGCGTCCCCTGCGGGCTCCAGCTCCTCGTACATGGCTGCGTGCCAGGTGGCCCCCGGCGCGGACTACTGCGGCCCGGACAGCGGGGGGAGCTCCTTGCAGTCCTCCCCGGCCATGGTGGGGCCTCTGGACTGTCAGAGCCCGTATGGCACCGCGGCCTCGCACTGGAGCTCACCTGCCGTGCCCGCAGCCTACATCAAGCAGCAGACTCTGCCATCGAACGGCAGCACCGGCGCGCACGGGATGGCGTCTTATTCCCTGGATCAAAGCTACCTGCACCACACCGGGCGAGATTCCAGCGACATGCCAGGTAATACAACATCAGTGAATGCATGGCCTGAAAAATAAAACTGCATTTTAATGATAAAACAGGATTTTTGCATAATTATTATGTTGGAAAGTCTCGTTTATACCAAGTTAAACTTAAATGAACAGCTATTTTTATTTTTGTTTGCTTATGTGTAGTTTAATTTAATGATATATAACCCTCAGTTAGGATTGGTATGCAAATTAATGCAAAAACATTGATTTATAAATTGGTGCAAACAATAATACATGACTATAAAGTGCGTAACAATTTCATAAAACATGAAATGCATTGAAATAAAATATAACTCCAAGCACATGTTATATTAAATCGAATCCATTCGATTATACGTTCCTAATTGAAGAATTTTTGGGCCCTATTCATTTTTCTCAATTTTATTTTAATTGTACATTTATTTGAGTAACCCTGACATTTGACCCATTTTTCTGCCAATACGTAAATTTTTCAAAACATTATGAACATATATTCAAATGCCCCCCCTATTATTTCTTTGTCAATTTTGTTAGAAGTGCGTTGACTTTTCTCATTTTTAAAATCATGCATTTTTATTTTTTCGGTTATTTTATCTCTTTTTTTTTTTCCAATCGTGAAATATTGTCCCCTTTCTTAGTAAACAAGGACGTTTTTCAAGAATATATCTTCAGTTTTCCCGTTATTTTATTTTTGTTGTTGTTGCAAATACGTGGAAATTCGGCACTGCATTACAAAAGAACACATGTTTAAGTACTATATATATACACAATATATATTATACCCTATATAATATAATATATAATATTTAAGTACAATTTTACTTCAATTTTACATTTTCACTTCTCAAAATGTGCTTTAATTGATACATATTGAATGGTAATAGAATGCACATTTATTAACAAAAGGGTGCACATCTTATTTACACTTATTGAACGTGATACAAAGTGCAAAGGTAATCCTTATTAAAAACACAATCTAAAATAATTGCTAAACATTAACAGATCAATTAAAAGATGTTATATATTTCAATATAATGTGTATTTGACTTGTTTTGCAGCTGGATTGTCTCGGTACCCCAGCCACTCCTCCCCAGTGTGCGACAGGAAGGATTTCGTTCTCAGCCTGAATGGGATGTCCTCTCTGCACTCCGGCTCTGGTGGCGCTTATTATCATCATCACCACCATCATCACCAGCTGCACCATCACCAGAGTGCCTATCAGGACGTCAAGCCTTGCGTCATTTAACCAATCCGTGAATGTTCTATTCCTCCTCTATCACGGCGTGACGTCATGAACTCAGTAGACTTATACCGACCGACCGATTGCACACAGGACGTCTCCAGGAACACCCGCATACATTTATGTTAACCTATGCACTTATTATTTTTGGAGAACTATCATTAAAGGGAAGTATTATTTCTGAACTGATTAGTGTCATAATTTGTATATATATTTTTTGAATTAAATATACTGTTACTTGCACTAGCTACATTTTAAACCAATCATTATTCTTATTCTTATTGTTTGCGCAAGTACTGTGGCTCCTTATTATCTTGTTAAAACTGAAACTGCATGTCCACAATCTCTTCCCAATATCAGGATGATTAATGCTATATTTTTGTTTTATTTAAGAGTTATTGCCAACCTGTTCTGGTTGAAAAGCAGCAATTTTTTCTACATTTTGAATGTAACTTTTTTTCCCCACTGCATGGCCCGTACCTCTTTTCTGATCCTCTGTCGCTATCTAGTGGACTGTAAAAGGCAAAGAAGGTTATTTTCATATTTGGATATCCAGTATAAAGTTGATATTTTCCATATGAGTCATCCACAAACTACAATTCCATGTCAATGTAATTTCCGACTTCCCTTCTGAAATACAGACTCCATTGCCTTCTTAAGGGAAATTGTATTATATAAATAAACTGGACAGCTTCCCCCGAGAAGACTTAGACTTAGACTTCCTTTATTGTCATTCAAATTTGAACTTTACAGTACAGATAAGAAGGACGTTTCTTTGCATTAGCTCGTTGTAGTGCAGGATAAAAGAGCAAATAAGGTGCAGAGTGTTTGCATTGACAAAAGAAGGTGCAGATATAAATAGATTACTAAATATATTGCACTTTTGCATATGCTTCCACGTTTATGGATGTATGTTATATTGTCTTTATAGTCCAGTGAGTTAATCTGTTTTCTGGGGAAATTCAGGGGATTATTGTGATGCGTTCAAGAGTCTTATGGCCTGAGGGAAGAACGTGGGAGTAGGAACCTCCAAATCAGTGTTAATCGACCTTCATTTTCAGATAATGAGTACGCACTCTGTAGTTTTCCTATTTAATGGCCAGTGCTGTAACAGTACTATCTATTAATACGTGCCTTTTTTGTAAGTAAGTAAGTCCGTTCCTTGCCTAAATTTCTGTTGAAAATGTTCAGTAAACTTCAGTATTTACACTTATTTCTGTCATCAACAGCTCATTGGTATCAGGTCTTATTCCCTATTTGAAGCAGACTAAAACACATCAACACATACAGTATCCATCCATCCATCCATCCATTTTCTACCGCTTATTCCCTTCGGGGTCGCGGGGGGCGCTGGAGCCTATCTCAGCTACAATCGGGCGGAAGGCGGGCTACACCCTGGACAAGTCGCCACCTCATCGCAGGGCCAAACAGTATATGCATCTCAAAGTTTTAATTGATTTCAAAAGGCTTTCAAAACAAACACAATTCCAGTCCGGTTTTCATCAGCATTTCTACAGAGCCCTTCCATTTAATGCTTCATGTTTTTATATAGACGGCTTGAAAAAAGGTGTAAGTGACTTAATTTATTTTGGATGCTTTCCGCCACCTTCTCTTGTGGAGTGCCCCAGGGTTCTGTTTTAGAGCCAGTCTTTTTGCACTTCATTTTGGGATGATTAGGTCACTTTAATGCTGCATCTTAAATATATATGCAAATGATATTCTACTATATTTGTCTTATAAACCTAAAAAAAACCAGGACACGAGAATGTTGGCAATTACAAGGACTGCATGGTCAGCAACTTTCCTGGCAAAGACTCCCTTATTAAGGGAAATTATATTATATAAATAAACTGGACAGCTTCCCCTGAGTAACCTCCAAATCAGCGTTAATCGGCCTTAATTTTGAGATAATGAGTACTCACTGTGTAGTTGTTTTTGTGTTTAATGCACAGTACTGTAACTGTACTATCTTTTAATACATGCCTTTTTGGAAATAACACCAGCTAGTAAATCCTTTTCTTGCCTTATTTTTCTGTTGAAAATGTTCAGTAAACTTCAGTATTTAGACTTATTTTTGTAATTAACAGCTCACTGGAATCAGGTCATATTCCCTATTTGAAGCAGACTGGTATTAATTAAAAAAAACAAACATATATGCATCTCAAAGTTTACATTTAAATGAAGTTTTCAAAACAAAACACAATTCCAGTCTGGTTGTCATCAACATTTCTACAGAGCCCTTCCATGAAATGCTTAATGTTCTTATAGACAGCTTGAAAAAAGGTGGAAGTGCCTTAAATTATTTTGGATACCTTCTCTTGTGGAGTGCCCCAGGGTTCTGTTTTAGAGCCAGTCTTTTTGCACTTCATTTTGGGATGATTAGGTCACTTTAATGCTGCATCTTAAATATATATGCAAATGACATTCTACTATATTTGTCTTATAAACCTAAAAAAAACAGGACACGAAAATGTTGGCAATTACGAGGACTGCATGGTCAGCAACTTTCTTGGCAAAGACTCCCTTTGCCTTATTAAGGGAAATTATATTATATAAATAAACTGGACAGCTTCCCCTGAGTAACCTCCAAATCAGCGTTAATCGGCCTTAATTTTGAGATAATGAGTACTCACTGTGTAGTTGTTTTTGTGTTTAATGCACAGTACTGTAACTGTACTATCTTTTAATACATGCCTTTTTGGAAATAACACCAGCTAGTAAATCATTTTCTTGCCTTATTTTTCTGTTGAAAATGTTCAGTAAACTTCAGTTTTTAGACTTATTTCTGTAATTAACAGCTCACTGGAATCAGGTATTATTCCTTTTTTGAAGCAGACTAGTATTAATTAAAAACAAAACAAATATATGCATCTCAAAGTTTAAATTTAAATGTAGTTTTCAAAACAAAACACAATTCCAGTCTGGTTGTCATCAACATTTCTACAGAGCCCTTCCATGAAATGCTTAATGTTCTTATAGACAGCTTGAAAAAAGGTAGAAGTGCCATAAATTATTTTGGATACCTTCTCTCGTGGAGTGCCCCAGGGTTCTGTTTTAGATCCACTCTTTTTGCACTTCATTTTGGGATGATTAGGTCACTTAAATGCTGCATCTTAAATATATATGCAAATTACATTCTCCTATATTTGTCTTATAAACCTAAAAAAAAACAGGGCATGCGATTGTTGGCAATTTACAAGGACTGCATGGTCAGCAACTTTCCTGGCAAATATTCCCTTTGTCTTATTAAAGGAAATTATATTATATAAATAAACTGGTCAGCTTCATAAATAAACTGGACAGCTTCCCCTGAGTAACCTCCAAATCAACGTTAATCGGCCTTCATTTTGAGATAATGAGTACGCACTCTGTAGTTGTTTTCATATTTAATGCACAGTACTGTAACTGTACTATCTTTTAATGTGTATTTTTGGAAATAACAGATAATACCAGTTAGTAAGTCCTTACTTGCCTTAATTTCTGTTGAAAATGTTTAGTAAACTTCAGTATTTGGACTTATTTCTGTAATCAACATATCACTGGAATCAGGTCTTATCCCGTATTTGAAGCAGACTGGTATTAATTTAAAAACAACAACAAATATATGCATCTCAAAGTTTAAATTTAAATGTAGTTTTCAAAACAAACACAATTCTATTCTGGTTTTCACCAACATTTCTACACAGCCCTTCCATGTAATGCTTCATGTTCTTAGAGATGGCTTGAAAAAAGGTGGAAGTGACTTAAAATATTTTGAATACTTTCTGCCACCATCTGTTGTGGAGTGCCCCAGGGTTCTGTTTTAGATCCACTCTTTTTGCACTTCATTTTGGGATGATTAGGCATCTTAAATATATATGCAAATGACATTCTATTATATTTGTCTTATAAACCTAAAAAAAAAACAGGACACGAGAATGCTGGCAATTACAAGGACTGCATGGTCAGCAACTTTGCTGGCAAAGACTCCCTTTGCCTTTCTCGGCTCAAATGTGCGCTCGGATCTGCGAAACACGGGGTTATTTTTAATGAAGAAATGAGCTTTTGAATGCTATGCTGCATCCTCGACCCATACTTACATTCTTAGGAACATACTGTAGTATCCATTTCAGTACACAACTCCATTTTTGCATACTTCAATAAATCACGCCCACAAAATGCTGCTGGCAGATTGAGTGCTATATTTCAAGTATACGTTCTGCCACATGTCCATTCACTGGCATCCCATGAAATAAAGGAATGCCATAATCACTTTAACAGTTATTTCTGGGAGATGCAGAGAAATACTCGATCTTGATGTCCTCCAGTTAGCATCCACCATATCTGTAAGTGCCAAAATAACAACACAAAAAACAGGCTCTGGAAGTCATTGGCATGTGATTTGTTAACTCCATCCACATATTTCAAACATATTGAAAAACACAAACACGCTTTTTAGGTAGCCTGAGCCTTTTCATGATTCTCCATGTGTGGTTTGACCTATGTATTCAATTCTTGGACTGTGTTGGTGCTTATTTTCGACTGTAAACATTCCGTGACCCACTCTACAGTTACTTATTTACATTTTCTATGTCATTAAACACATATTGTTGAGATTTTTTGTCACTTTATCAAGGCATGTGTCGTGTCTTATTTCTGATTTAGGCCTACGGCGTTAAATTGTTCTTTTCAGTCATGACCGATATCACCAGACCAGTGTTTTTCAACCTTTTTTGAGCCAAGGCACAATTTTTGCGTTGACAAAAATCCGGAGGTACACCACCAGCAGAAATCATTAAAAAAGGAAACTCAGTTGACAGTAAAAAGTCGTCGTCGCAATTGTTGGATATGACTTTAAACCAGGGCCGGCCCGTGACATAGGCCGTATAGGCAAATGCTAAGGGCGCCGTCCATCAGGGGGCGCCACGCCAGTGCCACAAATGTTGGAGAAAAAAAGAAAAAAAAAAGTTGGTACTATTATTTCTAAATACAAAAAATAATCCCACGTTAATTAAAATGCAAAGTAAAGCCTATTTAATAGAAATATTATTTGTTACAACATTACGCCCCCGCACGGTGCGCCCGTATCGTGACTCTTTTTGGACGTCCCCACATCAAAAAATCAACACAAGATGCCAAAACTGTCAGGTGCCCAGGGAAGAAAAAAGAGAAAAGAAGAGGAGGAGAAAGGAGAAAAGACAGAGGTAGCAGGTAGGTAACGTTAGCCTACATGAAATTATTTGTCTGTTACAGAATGTGATAGTAACCTGGCTTTTTAGCATTAAGCTAATGTTACATGATTCGGCAATTGCTAATCAATAAATAGCTAGTTCTGTTTTAACGTCGGGTTAATATTGTGGAGGGGGCTAAATTGTTATGGAAAATAATAATGTAACGTTAGGTAATTACAGTACTCCCACTTTACATTCCTCAGTGACATTTCTTTCTTTCTTTAGTTTATTTGGAACATGAACACACTTACATCATAATACATCACACAATTTCATATCATTTCATTTGACATCATGCCCGAAAAGGAGTAGGAAGAAGCAAAGCTTATTTAATCCTACCTCTTTCCCACTTCAAAGCGTTTACAAATATATAGAATCATTTACTGACCTTTTTATATAATAAAATAACATCTATGAGTTAGTATACAACAGTTTTGTAATATGTAATTAATTAATTAATTCAGTCATTATTAACATACTGAGATGAAGAATATCTTATTTTCAATAAGGTTGAAAGTATTTCTCATAATTCTTCTTCTTTGTACTCTGTAAGCACTATTATTTTGAACAACCTCTTAAACTGGATCATATCAGTACAATTTTTAACTTTTTTACTTAATCTATTCCATAATTTAATTCCACATACTGATATGCTAAAAGTTCTAAGTGTTGTACGTGCATATAAATGTTTGTATTAGATCTTTTAAGCAGGTGTTTTTTGTTTACATTGTTATTGCCTTCTGGTTAGCTAATGTTTGCCCTGCAGGTAATCGTCACTTTTCCACCCCTTTATATATTAGGTATAGTTGTAAGTAAAAAAAAAAGGTCAAAGACAAAGCTATTCGGGTTCTTGTGAGTATATACACTTCACTGCCGATGTGGGGGGGCGCCACCTAAAATCTTGCCTAGTGCGCCAGATTGGTTAGGGCCGGGCCTGCTTTAAACCATAACCAAGCATGCATCAGTATAGCTATTGCCTCAAAGTAGGTGTACTGTCACCACCTGTCACATCACCCCCTGACTTATTTGGACTTTTTTTGATGTTTTCCTGTGTGTACTGTTTTAGTTCTTGTCTTGTGCTCCTATTTTGGTGGCTTTTTCTCTTTTTTTTGGAATTTTCCTGTAGCAGTTTTATGTCTTCCTTTGAGCGATATTCCCCGCATCTACTTTGTTTTAGCAATCAAGAATATTTCAGTTGTTTTTATCCTTCTTCGTGGGGACATTGTAGATTGTCATGTCATGTTCGTATGCACTTTGTGGACGCCGTCTCTGCTCCGCAGTAAGTCTTTGCTGTCGTCCAGCATTCTGTTTTTGTTTACTTTGTAGCCAGTTCAGTTGAAGTTTCGTTCTGCATAGCCTTCCCTAACCTTCAATGCCTTTTCTTAGAGGCACTCACCTTTTGTTTATTTTTGGTTTAAGCATTAGACACCTTTTTACCTGCACCCAGCCTCCCGCTGTTTGCGACATCTACAAAGCAATTAGCTACCGGCTGCCACCTACTGGTATGGAAGAGTATTACACGGTTACTCTGCCGAGCTCAACAACAACACATCATTTGCAGACTATAATTACTGGTTTGCAAAAAAATATTTTTAACCCAAATAGGTGAAACTACATAATCTCCCACGGCACACCAGATCGTATCTCACGGCACACTAGTGTGCCGCGGCACAGTGGTTGAAAAACACTGCACCAGACAATAAGACGAATCAAAAATAATAAAATTTTTACCACAACTTATTTCCCTTCTTAAACCACAAATTATTTATTTTCAATAGCCAGAACCCTGACATTCAACAAAAGTGGTCAACCTTCACAATTCACAGTTCCACTTTTAATTTGTCAACCCAAAGTTGAACAACAATCTAACCAAACTGATTTAAAAGTCCCTGCATATGTAATACCAACTAAAATCATCAGCTAAACCATTTGGCTTTTTGCATGAATTATGGGAGGGGATGAGAAACGATGATGAAAATCCTGGAGGTTTACACGGTCCATCCTAACCTGGAGTTTGTCAACCAGGCAAGGGTCCCGCATTCAGGGGGGAAATGCCCCTGTTGTCTTGGTCGTGTCGCCCTGGGCTATTTACTTAGGAAAGCCATTACTGGGCGGGGGAAGGAGCTTGGCTGCACAATTACACTCCGGAAGTCCAGAAAAAACCCGGCTGTAGTCCAATATCAGTTCAGTTTCAGTTTCAGTTTATTTGGAACATGCATATGATACAATGTAATGCATTACATATTTCCAGTTGTTTCATCGCAGCATGTTCGAAAAGGAGTAGAAAGAAGCAGAGCTTATTTAATCCTACCCCTTTTCATATCATAGCAGTTTTATCCCATTTCCTTGTTCTCTGTAACAGAACAGCGAATAAATACATAAGTATACCATAAGTAAGTAAACAAATATTAAAGGCATAAATATTCATTATCTCATTTTTTTTTTTTTAAAGGCTGTACTTTAGTTTTGGATGATACCACAAATGTAGGTATCGATCCGATACCAAGTAGTTACAGGATCATACATTGGTCATATTCAAAGTCCTCATGTGTCCAGGGACGTATTTCCTGAGTTTATAAACATAATATGAATTTAAAAAGAAACAAGATTTTGTGATGATAACAAATATGGATGTAATCATAGTAGTATCAACTAGATACGCTATTGTACTTGGTATCATTACAGTGGATGTCAGGTGTAGATCCACCCATGGCCTTTGTTTACATTGTGACGCCGGTGAGCTATTGTATCCTCCTACGATGTGTAGTGAAGCATGTTTAGCTATTCCTCGTCCTGCAGGGATGATACTTGTAAGAAATGTACTTTATTTGTCGCCATGGAGGCGAGGATTAGTGATTTAGAAGTAGCTAAAACACTGCCGATTGCTGATGGACATTAGCTGCTAGCGAGCTAGCTAGCCATGTCTTAAAGCACCTCTTCCTGAGGGTGTTTCAGTGTTATAACTTCACCTTTATCCTTAGTTTTTAAGCCAAAATGCATCCGTTCTCCCTTTTTTGTCTACATACTGTGTCTGCTTGTAAGTACTCCGTGATTGTGCGCTGCCGAACATGCTCCTCTGCTCGTAAAACCAGCAATGTCACGACGTGACGACGACGCGCTGTGATGTGAACTGGTACATTTCAGAGTATAGTGCCGTTTTTGATTAATTAGTACCGCGATACTATACTAGTACCGGTACACCGTACAACCCTAGTCCAGAACATATTAATTCATTATTGACGTGTTTCTTGCTACATTATGTTGTATATTTTTGACACAAGGTTTCCAGTTCAATTGATCATCTATTAGTTCATTTTGTCATCTATCTATCAGACCTGGACTATACGCACGGCACAGGAGCACTTGAACAAAGAGGAGACAGAATGTGCCAGGGTGAGCCTCAAGCTGAATGCCAAGAACACTGAGGTCCTCACTCGGGCCATAGACCTCTCAAGACATCAGGAGGTCAGCGACCTCAAGTACCTGCATTACCTGGGCCATCTCATCAGAACTGGACCTTAAGGTGAGGTTTTGGAGACGCCATGACTCATAAGGGAATCTAGTCTTTATTGACTCATAAACATTAGTTTCTTCCAAACAACCGTGGAGACTCTACTCCTCTATGTCTGTGAATATTGTAGACCAGGGGTGCCCATTACGTCGATGGCGAGCTACCGGTCGATGGTGGAGGGTGTGTCAGTCGATCACCAGCCAGGCATTCAAAAAAATTGAAACCTAAAAATGAGGGATCATCAATCTTCACCAAGGCGTCACTTTCATCACTTGATTGACATTCACGGCACCCGAGGGTCTTGTGAGATGACGCTGGCTGCTGCCAGATCATTATTAAGAAAAAATGACCGACAGGAAGACGAGAAACACTTTTTATTTCAACAGACTCTCGCGCCGTACCCGCCGTCAAAACTCTAAAGACCGACTGCACAGTTCCTGTCTTCACAATAAAAGCCCTGCTTCATCCTGCCTGCGCTAATGAAATAAGAGTCTCAGAAAGCTAGCGCGCACAAGCTATCAAGCTACGGAGTTTGCCGCCAATTTATTTCTTGTAAAGTGTATAAAAAGGAGTATGGAAGCTGGACAAATAAGATGCCAAAAACCAACCACTTTCATGTGGTATTGGACAGATAGGAGGACTTTTTTTCTCCTCCATTTGAAAATGTGGACGTTCTCATCACTA
>NC_084566.2:250000-457500 GCF_033978685.3 Nerophis lumbriciformis
GGTGCGAGAGATGTTCGAGTCCCAGAGAATTGGCTTGAATAATTCGCCGGTGAACGGGAATAACAGCTGCCAGATGTCCTTCCCCCCCAGCCAGTCCATCTATCGCACTTCCGGAGCTTTTGTGTACGACTGCAGCAAGTTCTGACGGACTGAAGCCGAGCCGCACATTCACGGACTGACAGACACACACACAAGGACTCGAACTCGCGCTATTTCTTAACAACTGTGTTACCACAAATAACACGTAAGTCTCCCCTTTTCTCCCTCCTCCTGGCTTTATACACTATATTAAACATGCATATAGTAATTTATTTCCAAACTGTAGCCGGATTATTATTATATGGACCAAACACCAAGAAAAAAAACACTATTTCTAACCTGACCTTAAAAGTGTTCCATTATAAAAGTGACTGAAGGAACATGTATATCGCCCTACTATCTCAACGATTCTTCACAAGTATTTTTTTTTTCTTTACTTTTTTGGAAGGATTTTGCTTTGTTTGTTTAATAAATTGTCATTTTATGTGAGCTTAAACGTTTTAAAAGACTGGTTTGTTGCAGACTGTGAGGACAGGCTGGGGGTTTTAATGTGGACTTTTTTTTTTTTTGAACTTTTTCCACAACAAAATATAATTCTAATTCGTTTAAGGCAAAAATATTGGTTTCATTTAAAATGTTCAGATTTTTTTTTGGGGCATATTAAAATAGCAATATTCGTGTTAATGCACACTTTTATGCTAACAGTGATATAGGCTATGATATGATATATATCATGATATGTTATGAATATGTGGTAATATTGCCAACTTTATTGTGGTTGACTTTGTGTGTTTGTGGCGCATACCAGGAATTATCTATAATATGATACCCCAAAAATACATGCATGTTTGATTGTGGCCATGCTTTCTGTCAGGGGACTTATAATTATTCAAATGCCCAAAAAATAAAACAAAACAAAAAAAAAGCAGAAAAGCCATAGAGATAATACCCATCCATCCATTTACTACCGCTTATTCCCTTTGCGGTCGCGGGGGGCGCTGGAGCCTATCTGAGATTTTAAAAAGTCCATAAATAATCCTTTATCATTTTAAATAATTATACTTAATAATTATATATATCAATTTTTATTTTGTATAGTACAATATAACATGTCGTTTTGAATTTTCTATTTTTTATTCAACTTTTACTCCCATTAAAAAACAATATTTACATTTTTAAGCGCTACCTGTTGCTTGGACGGACAGTTCTGACCAATTCGACCTTTAATAATAACAATAATAATATTATGAATAATAACAATAATAAAAATGATGGTATTATATGAAAATATATCTTTTTTGATATTTTTTATGTAAATTATAACCAACCTATTCGATGTGTGACATTTCTGGCTGCCTTAAGTAGCAGAATAGTGCTAATCAGAATTCAGCAACACACAAACATACATACATACATACATATATATATATATATATATATATATATATATATATATATATATATATATATATATATATATATATATATATATATATATATATATATATATATATATATATATATATATATTTGAAGGGCCTTTTGTGTACTTTTAATCTTCAATGACAGGAAAATGGCGAACCAAAAACAAGACTTGATGTTGGCGACTGCACTTTGATATACACAGTAAAAAAATGCTGGGTTATTTTGATAACCCAATGTATGATATGATATGATTGTGTTGGGTTAAATTTTGGAGTTAATTTTATGAAGAGAAATCCATTTTTTTGGGGTTATAAGGGTATTTATTTTAACTCAATTTCTGGGTTTTCAAAAATTATGAACCATTTCTGGGTTGTTCTTCAACGAGTAACGCATTTTTTGGGTTGAACAAATTAACACAAAATGTTGAGTTAAAATAACTCAAATAATGGGTTCGTCCTTTTCTGAACCAGCAGATGGGTTAAATTGAGTTATTTTTTAACCCAACATTTTTTAGTGTGTAGAATGAAACCTCACAGAAAAGTCATGCATAAGTGTACAGTGTGTGCGTGTGTGTGTGTGTGTGTGTGTGTGTGTGTGTGTGTAGTGTGGCTCTAATAACAAACAAGTGTCGTGTTAGTCCAAAGATTGATGGCGTGCTCACAGAATAGTTCCAGGTCAGGAAGGAATAAAATTCAATCAGCACCGCTGAGTGGAATCGTTTTTCACGACGAGAGTTGCTATAGAAGTCATAAAGAACATGTAAACAATTTAAATGAGAAGAAATCAAATACATGTAATGTAATAGCAATGCGTGCAATTCATTCAATACATTTAAGTCCACAGTATTAAAGGTCAAGGGGCCCCCATTTTTCATCTCCTCTTCTTATTTTCCACCGGAATGTTTTGTTTAATTACTTAAAAAAGCACCCAAAAAAATCAATTTGGTATTATATTAAACTAGTTCAACGCCCTCAAATGTATCAAATATATTTAAAAAATATTGTGCGACTCCAATTCAATTAATGTAATTTTGATGTTTTTAAAATGTCCTTCTTTACAAATTGCATTGACCTAACAAATATTTGATTAAATGTAAAAATATGAACTTGTAAAAAAAATATAGATACAAATATAACAATAATAATTTGAGCAAAATGTAATTGCACATGCCAGAAATATGGTCTAATAGACTGTCTTATTGTCAGCTGACGCACGACCACAAGTGAAGTGAAGTGGAGTTAATTCTATTTATATAGCGCTTTTCTCTAGTGACTCAAAGCGCTTTACATCGTGCAACGAAAAAGTGAGATGTAAAACTTCGTCTAAAGATGCTAAATGAGTCCTAATTGAGGGAGAGGATGCAGTTCTAATGCACTTTAATGGAGCACTCATGCGCGACACTGTGTGCGCACAATGCGCAATTTATTATTATTTTTTGGTATAGCTTTTTTCCCTGTTCTCCTTGCAAGGCATGCAAGCGCTGCACCTGCGTGACCCGCTCGTGGAAAAAAAAAAAAAGTTTGGGCTTAGTCATATACGGTCAGCGTGCAGTTCGAACCGAGCTCCCCGCGCATCTGCTTCCAATTGGGCGTGCATGTGCGCGCGCTGCGGCCAAACGAGCCAAAGGTTAGAGGTGCAACACTTGTCCCTGTAACAAGACTCGCCCGAGTCCCAAACCTCTCATTTTGCACGTCTCGTCCCACGGAGGAGACTATGACGTGGAGGTACACACACGACGACAAAAACATGAACAATTAAAAAATAAGAGAGGTTTCATTTTCAACATAGGCCTTTATTGAAATATACGCGCACACCTTTACGCATATAAAAAAGTTGCATTATAATTATGTACAATCCACATATTTAATATTTGCTTAATTTACAACACGTGTACGCATTTAACGCCCTGAACCAATAAAAAGGATACATAAAAATAATACAGACTCTATATAATTATGCATAATATAATTGTACAAGCCCTGTACACTAAAATGTTGGGTTGAAAAATAACCCAATTTTAACCCAACTGCTGGTTCAGAAAAGGACGAACCCCTCATTTGAGTTATTTTAACTCAACATTTTGGGTTTATTTTTCAACCCAACTTTGAATTATTTCACTGAAAAGTTGAGTTATGATAACTTAATGTTGGGTTATTCCCAACCAAACTGGGTTGAATTATTTAACCCAAAAGTTGAGTTACGCTAACTCAATGTTGGGTGATTAATGGTAATGAGATCAATCCATAATAAAATTCCCTTCAAGAAAAAAAAAGTATTTTTTTAATAAAAAAAAAAAAAAAAGCCTTTTACCCAAAAAATGCATTACTCATTGAAAAACAACCCAACAATGGTTCATAATTTTGAAAACCCAGAAATTGAGCTAAAATAACCCCTTTATAACCCCCAAAATGGATTGCTCTTCATAAAAATAACTCATAAATTGGGTTATCAAAATAACCCAGCATTTTTTTTAGTGTGTGCAGTCGCCTCCTGATTGTTGGGAGCAGACTTGAAGTGCATAAAATGAGAGGGTGCACTTTAATAAAGCTGTGCGGCAATTTGAGCCCCACAGCTGCCGTTGTGTGTGTCTTCCCATGCGAGGCCCTCTTCTGGGGCTTTTAATGCAGCCAAAAGGCCTCTGGTTCCTTAGAAAATGTATTTAAACACAATGACATTAAGACATATTTTGCTCAGATTTTTACACATAAAACACAAAATTGCAACAATCAGCATTTTAGTACCCGTATATTAACAATGCATTATGGAAGAACTGCCAAGAATATTAGATATACAAGTTTTATAGTATTGATCTTAATTACGCATGTGTTGCTTTCCTTTTTATTGGGGAGTTTTCGTCATCTTCTATACAGTGTTTTTTCCCCACAATAAAAATCACAATTTACTGTAGCATTACAGTAAAAGATAGAACATCCTTATAGTTTCACATAGATTACTGGTAATTAATATGTAATTCGATTTCTATTATGAAAGGTGAAATGTAACTGTCGAGGAGCGATCGCAAGTTATTGCAAGCTGGCCTGTTTGCGTCAACAAAGCAAACATTTCTTCTCGCCTCCTCATGCGTGGTGCTCACATGGTCAGAGCGGGCAGGTGATGGAGGCTGCAAGGGAAGAAGGTCCTGGAAGTGACCCGTGTCACCTCCATAGTCCTGTCCCCTCTTCAGGGACAAGCACAGCACACAGAGAAGCCAGACAGTGATGGATTATAGAGTTTGCAGCAAAAAAAACGTTTCTTCTGCTTGAAATAGAAGCAAGACAATGCAGAGGATGAAAACCCGTGGGAATTATAAAGAGACACATGTGTGTGTGTGTGTGTGTGGACAGGAAAAGTCATCTAAATGTCCTGAAACACCCCGATGCCAGTACATTACTGGCAGTAGCAGCCTGCTATACACAGCACGCCGATTACAAAATCCTTTTCTCCCTTCCGTTTGAATTACGGGATGTCGACAACACAATAAAAGTCCGGAGCTTTCCCCCCTTTTGAATTTGGAACGTCTCACACACGGAGGTGCAGCTTTGCCCCTTGCAGACACAAATAGTTTCCTTTTTTAACGTTGGTTGACATCAACACTGTAAAAATGTCATTGTAAAGTCACAGCAAATTACTGGCTAATAATTGCATTACAGCAATCTACTGTTACTGCAGTGCTGGGATTTTACGGTCCGTTAATTCACTTCACAATTGTAATTCGATTGTTTATTACTGTACAAGTGCTGTAACTTCACAAATGTATTTTTTTATAGGTACTTACTCTCTCCATTTAATCGCATGTATCACAGGTGTCAAACTCAAGGCCCGGGGGCCAGATCTGGCCCGACACGTTATTTAATGGGGCCCCCGGGAATAATGTGCATACTTCATCTTTCTTACTAAATGTTTTCATTGTTTCCATTTTGACATAAAACAATGTATGTAAATACAGGACATTTCACATGTTTTAAACTTTGATATACATACAAATATTCAATTGTTATTGGTGTGAATATTTGGGCACCTCGCCATTCCATTCAGATTCTTGGGGTGAGGATTTGATTCATAATCGATACTCGATTCAACACGATTCTCGATTCAAACTGAGTTTTGCAATGTATTATTTGGTATATTAATAACACCTTAACAAAACAGCTTACAGGTTACAAAACTTGCTTTTGGTTGCTGACGTATGACACATACGTGCACCATAGAGATGGCCTAATAAATGTTTAAAAAAACATTTTTTTTAAATTACCTAAAAAATCATGTTTCGAATGTGATAAAAAAAAAAAACATCTTTTAGCAGCCCTAATTATTATATACCGTATGATAGTTTGTAAAAATAACAATACATACTTAAATATCTGCTTGTCACCTTGACTTAGGATTTCAAAGCAAGTTATCCATCAATTTGTACGTACAAAAATCAAATAACCAAATGCATAGGCAATAATATAATGAGGCGGTTATACTTTCATATTCTTACATTCACTGTTACAAGCGGCCCTCTGAGGGATGTGGCCCTCCATGAAAACAAGTTCGACACCCCCGGCATATATCGCCAACATATACACGGAACCCCTTCAGAGACGAATCAGTTTGAATTTACAGTCATTTGTTGTGATATTACAGAGGGATAATGATTACTGTGACATAACTGTGACCTATAAGGATATCATCATTTGTTGTCATGTTACAGTACATTTTGATTACAGTATTTTACTGTGAAAAATACTGTGAAATCAAATTAGTTAACCTTAATTTAAAAAAAAAACTAAACACGCAAACCGATGAAACAACAATCACCGTAGTTGACCATCACTTTTGCCTTGTATGAAGAAAGGATTTTTTAATTGCACTTGAGTTAAAATAACGATCATAGTTTTGTCAAGAAAATGTAAGAAATTAAGTTAGACGTATTCATGATTAAGTTTGGAATGGTAGGTTTTTACAACCTAGTGAGTTAAAATGTTATAGAACACAGGTGTCAAACTCAAGGCCCGCGGGCCTGATCTGTCCGTCCACATCATTTTATATGGCCCGCAAAAGCCTGGAAATATAATGTGTCAATAAAATACCTTATACTTTCTTTATTTACTTTCTTATTTTCTTACTAAAGGTATTAAGGTTTATTTTTTCTAGTTTGACAGGGAAAAAAAAATAGTGTCCAATATTGCAACAAATATTATATTATCTAACATTTTTGGTCAAATTCCAAATAAATACTTAAATATCTGCTTAGCTTATGATTTCGAAGCAAGTTATCTATCAAATTATGCACTACAAAAATGACCAATAGAGTTTACTGTAAAATTTAGGGAGTTTTTTAAATTTTTTTACAGCATATTACTGTAAGTTGAAAAAAAACGACCAATGTTTGTTTTTTTTACAGTAAAATTCTGTCGACTGAGCTGTCAGTTTTTTTTTGTTTTTTTTTTACTGTACAATCCACGGTTGATGATTTTATGATACCACATTTTATTATGGTAAAAAAACTGGCAGATGAGTTGCCAAATTGAAATTAAACAGCGGTAATGTATTTCTATTTACAGTAATATGTTGTAAAAATAATAATAATAATAAAAAAAAAACACCATATATTTTACTGTAAAAGTCTGGCAACTAAACTGCCATTTTTTTTTCTGTAAAAAACGGTGGTAAAATCCACAGATTTTCTTTTATTCTTTACGTTAACATTTAAAAAAATATTTAAATCCATAGGCAAATTCATTAATTATTTACTGTTACAAGCGGCCCTCTAATGGCAGCCATGACTGCGGTGTGGCCCTCAATGAAAACAAGTTTGACACCCCTGCAATAAACTGTCTTTATTCATTGGTTATTTATTCATCTAAAGCATAGCTATCAAACTCAAGGTCCATGGGCCAGATCTGGCCTGCCACATTATTTAACGTGGCTCGCAAAAGCTTTGAAATAATATGAAATACTTTACAAAATGTGTTAGTTCTTTCCAGAAAAAAATACACGTATTGCATGCAATTGCATATCTTTTCAAATGTAATATTATCTAACAATGCCACAAAAATAATACTATCCTACATTTCAAACTGTGTTTGTTAAAATAAAAATAATAATGACAAATATGTGCTAGACTTGTGATTTCAAAGCAAGTTTTCCATCCAACTGTACACTGTAAAAATAACAATACTGTAAAAAAACAACTGGCAGCTCAGTTGCTAGGATTTTGTCGTACAAAAACTGCAGTACGCTTTTTTCATTTACAGTAATATGCTGTAAAAACCACCATACATTTTACAGTAAAACTGTAGCGACTGAGCTGACAGTTTTTTTTTTACTGCAAAATCTAAAGATTAAAAATAAAATAATATATATATATATATATATATATATATATATATATATATATATATATATATATATATATATATATATATATGCAATTGTATAACAATACCTTGAGGTGAATCCTCATACATTTATATCCATAAATTATTCACAGTTACAAGCGGCCCTCTGAGGCCAGCCACAACTGTGAAGTGGCCCTCAGTGAAAACCAGTAACTGCAACTTCGAATTTTTTAGTTCTTAGCAATTGGTTTGCATAAAAGTATGAAGTCAACCCTACGGCCATAACTGCCAACATTATGCATCAAAAACCTTTTTCTTAACATTTCAAATAAAGAGCCCCAGTACAGTTATATCAACTTAAAGCATTCTTAGTTTTTGTATGAAATACAGAGCGTTTTTACTCTCACAAATATAAGGGTTTATCACTTTTAAAAGGTTAACGTGTAGTTAAGGCTTAATAAACTGCTGTAAGTTTCATGTTGCACGTTTGTTAACTTTAATTGCTACTAATTTATAATATTTATTTTATTTTAGGCTTTATTTGTTTCTATCTATCCAGCTATACTGTAGAGCAGGCCTGGCAAAATATATTGCTTCGGGGGTCCAATTTTAGAGAAAAAAAATGTGTCTGATTTTTAGGGACATTAATACAAAACCTCACAATAATGTCTGATTGAATACTAAAAACGTTATGACAGACCGCCTCAAAAAAACGGAATGGCATTTTAATTTTTTTTACTGAATGAGACACCCAGAATGTACATGAAAATAAAGAATGTGAGATTTACAATATTAACTATGAACCATAAAACACTGAATATTGACAACATATGAACATCACATCCCCTCTCAAGCCAAACACAACAAAAATGCAACAAATACAGCGAAATATGAACGCGAAGGGTAAAAAAACCCCCCACCTACAATCTGATACATCTGATATATCACTAAGCTTTAGAACTTTGTTGTAAAAATCTCCTCCCGCGTCTGTTCCTGACAGCCACATGTCAGGCTGACACTCTGTGGAAACGCTCCCCACCCACACTGCTTGGTGCCTCGTCTGAGCTGCTGTGACTTACATTACCATAGTAACTAATTAGATGACCATAGTAACTAATTAGATCACCATATTAACTAATTAGATTACCATAGTAACTAGTATATCATGCAAAAGCGCAGATTCCAACCATTGAAATACTTTGTATATTTCAAGACTTACGGTCTATTTGAAAACATCACTGCACATCATAATGGCAGCTACAGTTTCCATCTTAAAGATCTAAAAAAAAATATTTGGGAATGTCCGGCGGGCCAGATTGAAAAGCTTAACGTGCCACATGCGGCCCCCGGGCCTTAATTTGCCCAGGTATGCTGTAGAGTAATGAGTACGAAAGTGTGATGGACAAAAACAGTGATTTAAAGCAGCAATCTCATCCGCCGTTCCGATCTGATAACTTGCCTTAATATTGTTTTATTGAGGAAACACAGGAGCCTGCATCAGCTCACCGGGCTCCAACTCAGCTGTCGTCCATCAGTCAGATCCCAGATCGATAGTGACGCTTTTAAATCGCCACAGCGTGCTTCCGAAATGCCTGACAACAGCTTTGAAACTCTGCAAAAAAATAACGCCGCTGTTAAATGCTTTTATTGCCGACGTAACGCACTCTTGTGCAAACAAATGCGGCGGTTAAAAAGAGTGTGAGAGAACAAGTCTATCTCAAATATCAGCTGTCAGCTTGTGTCAATGGACAATCTGACCTTTGACCCCGCAGATTTAAACCCTTCCTCCCGACGGCCTCTTTCAGTGGGCCATTGTTGACTCTCTGGGCAGTTAAGTCATTTTCTTACCTTCCGCGTACGCATGCTTGGTCGCATTGTAAAAGAGCGTTTTCTACAAAAACAAACACGGGGGAGATACTCCAAATATGACAAGAATACACACACACATACACAAAAAAAAAACTTTGTTGTTGTACTTGAGAGGCGGCGAAGTGAGTGGAACATGGCCGTCACATTGTAGGACACAGGTGTCAAACTCAAGGCCCGGGGGCCAGATCTGGCCCACCACATCATTTCATCTGGCCCGCAAACACCTGGAAATGATATGTGTTAATAAAATACATCATATTTTCTCACTAAATGTAATTGCTTTTTTTCATTTTGACAGAAAAAAAATATATGCACTACTTGAAATTGCATACTTTTTAAACCAGGGGTGTCAAACTCATTTTGGATCGGGGGCCACATGGAGAAAAATGTACTCCCAAGTGGGCCGGACTAGTAAAATCACGGCACGGTAACTTAAAAATAAAAGCAACTTCAGATTGTTTTCTTTGTTTAGAAATAGAACAAGCATATTCTGAGAATGTACAAATCATAATGTTTTTTTGTTTTTTTACCCTTACATACCTTAATAGTATTCTATCTTTACTTGTCGTTATATACTTTCTGAATAAATGATGTGATAATGTTCATCAGTCAACTCATTGATGTTAATTTTCAATCTATCAAGAGTTAAAAATTTATATCAAAATCAAATTACAGGATGTTATTTATGTAGTTTGCTCATTTTCCTCGACTGGTGCACTAACATCATGTGGTTTATTTTTGTTTTACATATGTAGCATCATCTACAAAGATACAAAGAATTGCTACTGCGACATCTAGTGGACACATTTAGAACAGCAGTTTCTTTCATTCCAAAATTTCTGCTCATTTTTATACTGAGCAAACTCATCCCGCGGGCCGGATAAAACCTGTTCGCGGACCTGATCCGGCCCGCGGGCCGTACGTTTGACAAATAAATGGGTTGTACTTGTATAGCGCTTTTCTACCTTCAAGGTACTCAAAGCGCTTTGACACTACTTCCACATTTACCCCTCTTTTAACCTTTAATAGTATCCAATATTGCACCAAATATTACAGTATATTATCATACTTTCCAAACATGTTTTTGTCCAAATAAAAATAAATAAAAATACTTAACTTTACAGCAAACTACCCATCAAATGAATAAAAATGACAGTAAATTTTACATTGTTCTTTACAGTAGTAAATTTAAAAAAACAACTACTGTTTTTTTGCATTAAAATTCTGTTGACTGAGCTGCCATATTTTTACTGTAAAACCTACAGTTGTTGATTTTAACGGTGCATTACTGTAAATGGAAAGACAGTACATTATTTTTTTACGGTAGAAAAACTGGCAGCTAAGTTGCCAGAATAAAAATAGAACTTGTACTGTTTTTCCATTAATAATATAATGTTGTAAAAACCAATGTCAATTTAACACAACAATTCTGGCAACTAAGCTGCCAGCTTTTTCCGTAAACACCCCCACCAAAAACACAGTGGTACTGTTTTTCCATTTACCATAAAATGTTGTAGAAAAAAACAAAAAATGCTATATTTTACAGGAAAATGTTGTAAATGTAAAGTTTTTACTGTAAAATGGACAGTCTACTTAAAACAATTTATATAATTAATAATGAAATCCAGAGGCAAATTCCTACATTCTTCACTGTTACAAGCGTCCCTCTGATGGCAGCCATAACTGCCATGTGGCCCTCAATGAAAAGGAGTTTGATACCCCTGGTCTAGAGCATCTCTCACAAGGTGTTTAGGTGGTCTCGGCGCACGAGAGGTGGTCGGCCGGTATTTGTGTGCCATGGCGGGCAGCGGCGATTACGCCGCTTGTATATCTTTGTTCCATCTCCCAGCTCTCAGCTCGTATAAACATCCCCAGTCCGCAGGCCCTCTGATGTTTTGTTTTTTTCTCTCGCCATTGTGTGCACAGCGACAAGTCAGGCAAATACGTGAACTTTCAGACGAAAGGGAGCGATGAGAAACAATAGACAGTAGAGGAGAGTCGAGCGGTAGCATTAGTCAGAGAGAGAAATTATACATGGGAAGAGGATTTTTTTTTTTTTTATGAGATTGACCTCTCGAAGAGAAGCTGCAGTTGCTGAATCACCAAGTCACTTTAGTAGATTTATTAACATTTAAAGAAATATTTATATGTTTGAAAAGTGTCACACAATATTGCACAATATTTTACAATAACCTGCGCCACTGAAAAATGTGATATTTTGCTATAAAAATGAATTTTTTGTATTTAGGTGATTTGGGCATTTTTTTTCTAATCTCTTTAAATTGACATTGATTTAAGTAATCATGTGGACAAAAAGTGACCGAAGCTTTCTACTAATTGCATTGCATTCCCTTTTGTATGAATGACCACTAAATGTAATCAACTATAAGCAATAAAAATGTACATAAGCATTAAAATGGTGTCAAACAAAAGTCATACGTCGTTTTTTTTGTACGCTCACATTTCGACAAAAAAATGATGCCCCAGTTTTCGTTTACTGTCTTAGTTAAAAAAAAACAAAAAAACAAAAAAAAAACTGTCTTAGTTATCAAATGGTCAAACATACCGCTAGGCAAACTCATTCCGTGGAAGTGCAAAAACAATAAGAAAAAAATCCCATGCAATTTATGTTTTTTATTTACATTTTTTTGCGGTGTTTTCTCTATGTGTAAACTGTAATCGTTCTTCAAATAAAAAAATAAAACAATTATATAAATGATAAATGGGTTGTACTTGTATAGCGCTTTTCTACCTTCAAGGTACTCAAAGCTCTTTGACACTACTTCCACATTTACCCATTCACACACACATTCACACACTGATGGAGGGAGCTGCCATGCAAGGCGCTAACCAGCACCCATCAGGAGCAAGGGTGAAGTGTCTTGCTCAGGACACAACGGACATGACGAGTTTGGTACTAGGTGGGGATTGAACCAGGGACCCTCGGGTTGCGCACGGCCACTCTTCCACTGCGCCACACCATATGGAACATATTAATTGGATTACCATTATAGTTTTCGTACAATTAGGGTCAATGTCTGACCTTTTTAACGAATAAGTAAAACCGAGGTTTGACTGTACATATTTGGAATATATGATGCATTATGCACAGTAAATCAAATTTTAAAAATATAAGAATGAAGGACAAGCGGTGGAAAATGGATGGATGGGCTTAGTAGTATCAATATTATGAAATATCAATATTGAAAGAATTTTAGTAATGTACTGTAATGACCCAAATATAAGATGACTCCATTTTTTAAAAACTTTTTTCCCCCAAAACAACTTTTCCAGACAAAATAAAAGACAATACACATGCACATATATATATATATATATATATATATATATATATATATATATATATATATATATACATATATATATATATATATATATATATATATATATATATATATATATATATATATATATATATATATATATATGTATACATATATATATATATATATATATATATATATATATATATATATATATATATATATGTATGTGTGGGAAAAAAAATCACAAGACTATTTCATCTCTACAGGCCTGTTTCATGAGGGGGGGTACCCTCAATCATCAGGAGATTTTAATGGGAGCATTCGCATACCATGGTTTATATAGGGCACAGAGTGGGTGGGTACAGGCTGGCCTAGGGGCGTGGTGATTGGCTCATGTGTTACCTAGGAGGTGTTTCCGTCTATGGCGGCATGTTGTTACAATTTCGCTGCGCTTGTTGAGGGATGACAGGTCTGGACGGTAAATAATAAACAGTTTCTCTTTCAAGCATAGGTTGCATCTTTTATTACCACTATTGTAAGGTGTGCTGGATGCAAGAATTTGCCATGTTATTGAATATTCAACATTCATATATATATATATATATATATATATATATATATATATATATATACACACATATATATATATACTGTATAAATATGTACATATATATGTGCATATATATATATATATATATATGTACATAGACAAAAGGTGAAATAACTGAAAACATGTTTTATAGTCTAGTTTCTTCAAAATAGCCACCCTTTGCTCTGATTACTGCTTTGCACACTCTTGGCATTCTCTCTATGAGCTTCAGGCACACCTGTGAAGTGAAAACCATTTCAGGTGACTACCTCTTGAAGCCCATGGCGAGAATGCCAAGAGTGTGCAAAGCAGTAATCAGAGCAAAGGGTGGCTATTTTGAAGAAACTAGAATATAAAACATGTTTTCAGTTATATCACCTTTTTTTGTTAAGTACATAACTCCACATGTGTTCATTCATAGTTTTGATGCCTTCAGTGACAATCTACAATGTAAATAGTCATGAAAATAAAGAAAACGCATTGAATGAGAAGGTGTGTCCAAACTATCGGCCTGTACTGTATAGCCTATTATTCGCGCACGAGTGACACACCGGAAATTTGGCCGTCAAAAAAAGACTTTACTCACAGAAAGCGGATGTTGTGATGAATTATCCACTTCCGCTGGCGAGCTGCTTCCCCCCCCCCCCGCGCACACGAATGACGTCGCTCGCCCAAAGCTGACGAAAAAGTCACATTCAGGTCGCGCTTCTGTTTAGACTGAAGTAGTGTTGTCCCGATACCAATATTTTGGTACCGGTACCAAAATGTATTTTGATACTTTTCGATACTTTTCTAAATAAAGGGGACCACAAAAAATTGCATTATTGTCTTTATTTTAACAAAAAATCTTAGGGTACATTAAACTTATGTTTTTTATTGCAATTTTGTCCTTCAATAAAATAGTGAACATACTAGACAACTTGTCTTTTAGTAGTAAGTAAACAAACAAATGATTCTAATTAGTCTGCTGACGTATGCAGTAACATATTGTGTCATTTATCATTCTATTAATATGTCAACATTATGAAGGACAAGCTGTAAAAATTGATTATTAATCTACTTGTTCATTTACTGTTAATATCTGCTTACTTTCTGTTTCAACATGTTTTATCTATACTTCTGTTAAAATGTAATAATCACTTATTCTTCTGTTGTTTGGATACTTTACATTAGTTTTGGATGATACCACATATTTGGGTATCGATTCGATACCAAGTAGTTACAGGATCATACATTGGTCATATTCAAAGACCTCATGTGTCCAGGGACGTATTTCTTGAGTTTATAAACATAATACGAATTTAAAAAAAAAGAAAAAAGATTTTGTGATGCTAAAAAATATTGATGTAATCATAGTAGTATCGACTAGGTACACTCTTGTATTTGGTATCGTTACAGTGGATGTCATGTGTAGATCCACGCATGGCATTTGTTTACATTACAAGCATGTTTAGCTATTCCTCGTCCTGCAGCGATGACACTTACTTTATTTGTCGCCATGGAGGCGAGGATTAGTGATTTAGAAGTAGCTAAAACACTGCCGACTACGGATGGACGTTAGCCGCTAACTAGCCAGCCATGTCTTAAAGCACCTCTTCCTGAGGGCGTTTCAGTGTTATAACTTCACCTTTATCGTTAGTTTATAAGCCAAAACGTGTCCATTCTCCCTTTTCTGTCTACACACTGTGTCTGCTTTTACGTACTCCCTGATTGTGCGCTGCCGAACATGCTCCTCTGCTCGTAAAACCAGCAATGTCCTCTAAAAAAGAGATGGTATAGTACCGAATATGATTCATTAGTATCGCGGTACAATACTAGTAGTGGTATACCGTACAACCCTAGACTGAAGTCACTTTGTAAAAGATGAGATTCCAATGGGACTTGTACTACCCCCTGATGTGGCCTGCATCTGATCAGATCAGATTTGAAGCACTTTGGAGCAGCAAAAAAAAGTCCGATGTGTGTCACTTAAGGGCAAACAAGTCAAATTTGATGCGCAGTGTAAACGGGGCCCCGGACAGGAGCAGACAAATCTTCTGCCGGATGAAACAAATCCCAATTAGTCCTGCGAGGGCTGCACACACACACTTGGCAGTACGTGTTCAACATGGAAACAAGATGGAGCAGAAAGAAAGACAAAAAAAAGCTAACAATGTTTCAGCCTTCAGAGGCCTGCTGTGGCCACGGAGATGAGTTCACCCAAAGTACAACGCAGCACACCATAAACCTCCACGTAATCTGCCAGAAGTTCAAGTCGTCTGCAGCGGCGTGCGGCAAACGACTTGTAGCGTTCACTTTTGGAAATGAGTCTTTGTCTAAAGTTCATCTCACAGAAGCAATCAGGCAGGTTTCCAATCCGGCTCCGCACGCAAAGCAATAAGAAACATCAAAGCTGCAGCTATTGTCTTCCTTTTAAGACTCCTGCAACTGCACGGTGGAGGGGAACCCCCCCCCCCCCCCCCCCCCCAGCACATCAAAGTGGGAGAAAGTAATTTAGCATTATCTTAATTGGCCTGCAATTTTAATAATGACCTTACACATTGGCACTGAGGAGGAGAGAAGGGGCTGCTCGTCATCGGCCATGATTTACGATGACTTAATGCTTTGTTTACTCTCTGTTCATAACAGAGGGGGCCAGTTGCATCAGGCCGGCCGCGTGGGCCGACATTAAAGAGAAGGGGGGCGGGGGGGGATCTTCCCCCAGTGGTGGAATCAAAATAAACAGACTTCTATTGCAGCCACCAGCGCCTCCTCCAAAATCACTGCTGCAGCTCAGCAATGTACACAATTGTTTGCATTTTCGCTGCAAAAAGTTATGACGATACATTTTATTTTCTGCAGGTGCCAATCACAGGGAGGTGCTTTAATTGACTAAAATGGCCAAATGTACCAAGAGATATCAATACTACGATAGTGTCACTTCAATAAAATCCCCTGCGAAACAGGCTTGTAGGGATTAATGAACCTCTGCGTTTTTTCCTGACCTAATGTATATATATATACATATATATATATATATATATATATATATATACATATACAAATAAATACATATATATATATATATATATATATATATATATATATATTTGGTAACACTTTAGTATGGGGAACACATATTCACCATTAATTAGTTGCTTATTAACATGCAAATTAGTAACATATTGGTTCTTAATTTGTCATTATTAAGTACTTATTAAGGCCTTATTCTGCATGACCTTATTTTACAACCAGTAAGCCATTAACTAAGAGTCTTCACTCAATAACCTCAGAACTATTGCTTATTAGTAACCCTAACCCTTATATGTTCCCCTAGTGTCCAAATAACTCCAAATTGAGTCTTTGTTACTTTAATAAGCAACTAATTAATAGTGCATATATTCCCCACACTACAGTGTTACTATATATATATATATATATATATATATATAGGGGCTTCACGGTGGCAGAGGGGTTAGTGCATCTGCCTCACAATACGAAGGTCCTGAGTAGTCTTGGGTTCAATCCCGGGCTCGGGATCTTTCTGTGTGGAGTTTGCATGTTCTCCCCGTGACTGCGTGGGTTCCCTCCGGGTACTCCGGCTTCCTCCCACTTCCAAAGACATGCACCTGGGGATAAGTTGATTGGCAACACTAAATTGGCCCTAGTGTGTGGATGTGAGTGTGAATGTTGTCTGTCTATCTGTGTTGGCCCTGTGATGAGGTGGCGACTTGTCCAGGGTGTACCCCGCCTTCCGCCCGATTGTAGCTGAGATAGGCTCCAGCGCCCCCCGCGACCCCAAAGGGAATAAGCGGTAGAAAATGGATGGATGGATGGATATATATATATATATATATATATATATATATATATATATATATATATATATATATATATATATATATATATATATATATATATATATATATATATATATATATATATATATATATATCAGTGACGTGCGGTCATGGAAAGAAAAAAAATGTAAAAAGAAAAAAAAATAATTAAATTGTTATATGTATCCAGTGATTATACTATGAAGTTATTTTCCATTTAAATTCACCAGTTTTAGATTATTTTTATTCAAAATCGCTGAATTTTCACATTTGCCGTTCAAATACTGAGAAGAGACTTGCGGTGAGTCAGCAGCCAGTTGAGCCTCACCATGGATAGCGCAATGACTCGGCTAACTGCTGGCCTTCTGTGCAGTGAGACCGTATTGCTATATGAATTATATTATACATTTCCATAGTTTAGTTAGCTGAGGTATATAATGTACAGTGTATTTTGTCAACAACTGTATGTGTGTAACATATTTCTGGTGCTGAGCAATCATAAAACGGCTGCAAAGACGCACTGGGTGAGGCACGCAGTTCTCCCGCCTCATGGTGGTAGAGGGCGCTAGTGGTCCCAGGGATCATTCTTGCGACTACTCGGCTGCAGAATAAGTGACAACAAGCTAGCAGTACTCTGAATCGCCACACTGGGAGAAGTGCGAGCAGACACATGTCTCTCCAGCGGAAAGAACTGTATTTATAACAAACATGGCATTTTTATTAGAGTAAACCAGCGTTTGTGGGTGTGTTTTGTCAGATGCAAAAATATTGTTTAATTGCTTGCAATAACATTAAATCAAATGAATGTGTCTGCCAATATGGAGGATTATATACTGTATCCAAGATGAAATACTTCTCTAAACTGGACTTTAAGACAAAATGAATGTGATCATACAAAGTCAGTTTTCATGGAGGATAGCTATTGCTGCTTCAGATACAAGTACAGAAATGCAAGATACACTCACAATACTTGTTCAAATCAAATGGGACCAACAAGTATTTAATAACAACTTTATCAAATACTTTTTGGACCCATTTATCATATCATAATATCATTATGATAATGTTTTTATGAAAGCAAATAAATGCCTTCTTTTTCTTGTTATTCTAATGTGCAACCTAATAATTAGAGCTATGAGCATATGAATTTAAGTAAAAAAAAGAAAAAAAAACCCTCCAAATCTATCTTTGCCTCACCTGGTGTATAGTTCACCACATGTCACTGATATATATATATATATATATATATATATATATATATATATATATATATATATATATATGTATGTGTGGGGAAAAAAAATCACAAGACTATTTCATCTCTACAGGCCTGTTTCATGAGGGGGTTCCCTCAATCATCAGGAGATTTTCATCTCCTGATGATTGAGGGAACCCCCTCATGAAACAGGCCTGTAGAGATGAAATAGTCTTGTGATTTTTTTTTCCCACACATACATATATTGCGCTCTACTACGGTATCGAGCACTATTTTTTGGATAACCTTATTAAGACATATATATATATATATATATATATATATATATAGTCTGTCTCATTGCAGATTAGACAAACTGCCTTTTCCTTACACTGAACAAAGAAAAGTTATATGTCCACTGATGTTTAAAAACTCTATTTTACATTTCCCCAACGATTTTGTCTTTTTTTTGCCTCGTGCACTAATTGACTGCTCGGTGCAAGCGTGATGATGTCACGTTATTAATGGGAAAATGCATTTTTAGACAATATGATGTGCCTGAGTGACTAAGAGACCCCGAGAGTAACAAGCGGTAGGAAATGGATTGATGGATGGGTTAGAAAGGACAGATTAAAAAATAAATTAAAATAAAAGATTTTGGACGCTGGCGGGCCGTATCCGGCGTAGCTTGGGGACCACTGCTTTACACGGTTCTAACCTCTACCTAATGCAGGCCTTAAAAGGGTGACGGCCCGGTAAATCTCCTTTAAATGACACAAAAACATCTCGTCTGCTGTCAAATGAAGACTTACTGCCTCATGGGTTTGTTCTGCCAACGTTTGGTTGGACTTGGAGTGCAGCAGGTCTGTTGATGACCCTTTTTAGCCGACTCCTGACTTCATGGCGTGAGGTAAACTTGTTCACCACAAGCAGCCTTTTTATGTCAAAACACAAGGGTCACTTTTTAGTTAGTCCTGGGCTCTAAAAAAAAAGTTTCCAAACTTTTCTAGGCAAAATGACATCATAGTTGTGTATGGTTGTGTGAATTTCTTATTCATCACAGTTAGGGATGTCCGATAATATCGGCCGATAAATGCGTTAAAATGTAATATCGGAAATTATCGGTATCGTCTTTTTTTATTATCGGTATTGTTTTTTAATTTTTATTATTATTATTTTTTTTTATTAAATCGACATAAAAAACACAAGATACACTTACAATTAGTGCACCAACCCAAAAAAACTCATTCACACTCATTCACACAAAAGGGTTGTTTCTTTCTGTTATTAATATTCTGGTTCCTACATTATATATCAATATATATCAATACAGTCTGCAAGGGATACAGTCCGTAAGCACACATGATTGGTCCACTAATAGTACTAACCTTTAACAGTTAATTTGACTAATTTTCATTAATTACTAGTTTCTATGTAACTGTTTTTATATTGTTTTACTTTCTTTTTTGTTCAAGAAAATGATTTTAATTTATTTATCTTATTTTATTAATTTTAAAAAAAAATACCTTATCTTCACCATACCTAGTTGTCCAAATTAGGCATAATAATGTGTTAATTCCACGACTGTATATATCGGTTGATATCGGTATCGGTAATTAAAGAGTTGGACAATATCGGAATATCGGATATCGGCAAAAAGCCATTATCGGACATCCTTAATCACAGTGCAATTACATGATCAGGACGGAGATAAGCATATTGCCTTCAACACATCACCAGACTCCACATCATCTCATAAAACAAGTGTCGTTATTTGTTGTTTATAACACCGCCAACTCCCCGAAACGTGTCAACGTTTTTTTTCTCCTCCCCTGTCTGAGCATTCAAAATCCAATTTGAAAGAATCCCATCAGATAGGCATTTCCTGCTCCTGCACCGGCAACCAGAGCTGCTACATTCTTATCTTATCAGCAGCAAGCATCTTTAGTCGTGCCCAAACAGGGAATCTTAATATAAAAAAAAAAGTATTTCAGCGTCCAACTCGGCAAAGAGATAATGCGCATGCTTAAAAAGTCATCTTCAAGTAATACTTCACTCGTCAGCTCAGACTTCTTGTTGGCTCCGTGTCAAAGCATGGAGGAAAACCCCTCTTCTTGCTCCTAATAGTGCTCCCCTCACCAGCCCCCACTGACTTCCCCTTCTTTCTCTTCTCCCCTGGCTCGGGGACATGCCCGATAAGAGCAGAGAAGCGGGCTGTCTGGGTCTGCACAGGAAGTGCAAGCGAATCGGCGGTGCTGTCCGTCAACGGCGGAGCCCCAGGAACAATGACCGCGGGGCTCTCCTGGCGGCGGGGGAACACAGTCGGGCATTAATGCCACTATCAGACTGACATTTACGTGCACACAAAGTTCACATGAAATGTAATTAGTACAGAACTAGCAATGGTCAGACTCTGACTTTCACATGGCAGACTAGAATAGCCCGAGTAAAGTACAGACATCTGTCAAGGGTTAGAAACTGTTAGGGTGGCAACATATTTGTGTTGGTTCATACTTTCGTCTATTATCTCCGTTATTGTACGGCCAAACATCGTATGTAAACAAGTATCGTATTTTCCCGAACCATAGGGCGCACCAGATTATAAGGTGCACTGCCAATGAGCGGGTCTATTCAGGTCTATTTTCATATATAAGGCGCACCACATTATAAGACGCACCGGTAAAATAATGTATTGTAGCCTCCGGAAGAACTCACACAAAGTCCCAAGCTATTTTTTACTTTTATTGCCAATCTTATAAAAACAGCTGTGCCAATTCCAACAGGTTTTTCCTCCCATGCAAACACTTTTGTCTCCGTGCTTCCCCGGACGCACAACAACAATTCCTCATTCTCCGCCAATCCGCTTTCAGGCACGTACGGCGTGTTTGCGATCATGGGAAAATGATCATCAAATCAAAACCACACAAACATAAACCATTACCACTAGCAGGTCGTTACAATATATATATATATATATATATATATATATATATATATATATATATATATATACCGGACCATAGGGCGCACCGGACTATAAGGCGCACTACCGATGAGCGGGTCTATTTAGGTCTGTTTCATACAAAAGGCGCACCGGATTATAGGGCGCATTAAAGGGGTCATATTATTATTTAATTTTTTTTCTAAATGTAAAACACTTCCTTGTGGTCTACATAACATGTAATGGTGGTTCTTTGGTCAAAATGTTGCATAGATGATGTTTTACAGATCATCTTCAAGCCGCTTTCTGACAGTCGCTTCAGGATGCGCCGTTTTGTGGGCGGTTTTATTTACGCGGCTCACCTTCGACAGCGTCTTCTCCCCGTCATCTTTGTTGTAGCGGTGTAGCGTGCAAGGACGGGAGTGGAAGAAGTGTCAAAAGATGGAGCTAACTGTTTTAATGACAGTCAGACTTTGCTTCAATCAATAACGGAGCAGCATCTCCTCATCTGTGGCTCACTAGGAAATGTGTCCCGTGAAAAACCGTCCGACCGGAACTCTCCAATAACTAAAGTTCCTTGGGTGATTAATGTAAACTCACTACACCGGTATATTTTAGCGCTTTCATGGCGAGTTTACTGACAGATATAAGTAGGAACTTTACACTACTTTATATTAGAAATTGCAACAGTGGAGGATGAATGTCCCATAACAAGAAGATAGAGAAAAAGAAGAAGCTTAACAACTCGGGTGTCGGCACGGACTACAAAGGCGGATAAGCGCAACTTTTAAGGACTTATGCAGATCCCAAATGCAGATCAGCAGGTACCAGAAGGTAAGAAAAGTTGCTTTTGCATAATATTGCGACACAAAACGCCAGATAATATGTCTTTCCTTATACACACACCATAATAATACTTGTATGTTTAATACGCTGACAATACATCAAGCGGTGCGACTTCATAGTTTATCAAAGTCGTGTGTAATGTTCTATATTTTCAATGGAACATATAAGATTTTGGTGTTGTTTACTTGAGTCATATTGCAGTCTACACTTACCTCTTATGTTTGACTGCCGTCTACTGGTCACACTTATCATTTCGCCATGTACCAAATAAAATAGCTTCGAGGTCGGTTAGCACAACCAACATGATTCCGTACATCAGGCGCAACGGGTTATAAGGCGCACTGTCGAGGTTTGAGGAAATGAAAGTCCGAAAAATACGGTAGTTTGCCTCCTTGTCGAGTGCCCACACAAATAATCCTCAACCATGTGTTTATTTAAAAATTCAGTGCAAAATAAGGCACTACGGGGCCAAAGCAAATTGCATGTGTCAGCACTTAGATAAAGAAGGTGTATTGAATTAATAAAAAACAAACAATCAAAAAAAAACTTGTAGTAAAGTACAAAGGTGGCGTCCACTGAGCTGTCTCCTTCCCTCCTCCCTCTTTGCTCATCGCCGTCTTCTCTTCAGCAACAAGTCTTCGGTAAAGGTAAACGGGATTTTACCATTTCATTCGTCATCTTTAAGCAGCGCAAAACCGACGCTGTGCATAGGGCCCCACCATCTGTTTTGCATGAAGCCGCGCATGGAAAATGTCAAATATTGAATGACAAAGCGCGTCATATGAAACATTCCTAGCCCCTTCCTGCTCCATCAATGATAATAATTTAATGCCAAACTTCTCGAAACAGATATATTGCCTCTCTTGTGGCGCACAATGTTAGCGCTGGGCTGCTAATTTGACATACAGGGATTGAATCCTGGTTGGAGTTGTGCCACGGACATTTCTTTTCATTACTTTAAAAGTGTTCTGTACAAAAAGCATACATTATTGAACAATTTCTTGCACTACGAAACATTATTATTTAAAATTCTTAGTTATTAAACAATTAAATTCAAGTATGATTAAAGTATATGCTTAAGTATATGCATTAATAAAATTTTATAATATATGTATATATATATATATATGTATATATATATATATATATATATATGTATATATATATATATATATATATATGTATATATATGTATGTATATATATATATTATATATATGTGTATGTATATATGTATATATATATATATATGTATATATATATATATATATATATATATATATATATATATATATATATATATATAAGTGGGCGGTGCTGGATATCTCAGCTGCATTCGAGTGGAAGGCGGGGTACACCCTGGACAAGTCACCACCTCATCACAGGGCCAACACAGATAGACAGACAACATTCACACTCACATTCACACACTAGGGCCAATTTAGTGTTGCCAATCAACCTATCCCCAGGTGCATGTCTTTAGAAGTGGGAGGAAGCCGGAGTACTCGGAGGGAACCCACGCAGCCACGGGGAGAACATGCAAACTCCACACAGAAAGATCCTGAGCCCGGGATTGAACCCAAGACTACTCAGGACCTTCGTATTGTGAGGCAGACAAACTAACCCCTCTTCCACCGTGCTGCCCACTACGAAACATTATTATTTAAAATTTTTAATTTAAAATTCTTAGTTATTAAACAATTAAATTCAAGTATGATTAAAGTATATGCTTAAGTATATGCATTAATAAAATTTTATAATATATATATATATATATATATATATATATATATATATATATATATATATATATATATATATATATATATATATATATACTGTATGTATGTATATACGTATATGTATATATATATATATTATATATGTGTATGTATATATGTATATGTATATATATATATTATATGTGTATGTATATATGTATATATATGTATATATGTTTATGTATATATGTATGTATGTATATATGTATATATATATATATATATGTATATATATATATGTATATGTATATATATATATGTATATATATATATATATATATATATATATATATATATATATATATATATATATATATATATATATATGTATATATATATATGCAGGCGGTGCTGGATATCTCAGCTGCATTTGGGCAGAAGGCGGTGTACACCCTGGACAAGTCGCCACCTCCTCACAGGGCCAACACAGATAGACAGACAACATTCACACTCACAGGAAGACAAAGAGTTTTTTTTTTAAATTCAACAATAGACACGGGACTAACAATAACTGTGCTGTCCAGTTGTTAAATCTTTGTTTTACGCTTTTGAGTCTCATTTGCAACTTTCAGTTTCAGTTTGTTCTTGTAGTCAGGAAATATTCTTTGCCATTAAGTTTAATGTAGTGACTCAATACTTTTTTTTTTTTTTTAAAGTTCATAAAGTTTGATTATGGATAAAAGTTTTGGCTATTTCAACCTATCCTTAACTAAATGCGGAACAGATTTGCTTTACAAGCAATACCTCTGCTGCGTTGTTGCTATTTCTAATACAGTTCAGTGCCCTGTATGTTCTAAAATTGTCTGGACTACAGTTTGTCAACTTTGAAGATTCCCTGAGCGAGAGAGTATATTCTCTGTGCTGTTTCAGTTTCTACATCCCACTAAAGCAAGTGTAGGGTTTCATTCCCTCCACGTTTGCTTGTGTGTTAGCGGTTAGCGGACGCTACGTTCAGAGAACTTCTATTACAGACCCTAAACTTGACAGACCTCCTCTTGGCCCTGCGCCGCTGTGCAAGAAAACAACCATGTGACACATCTCCGTCCTTCATCCTGCGCGCAGCTGCGACAGGCTAACCTGCCGCGACTGACTTTGCGCCACAGGAAGTCTTACCCCGATCATCTATTTGTTGAGTGATGGCTGAACACGCCATAAAAACAAACAAAGCATAGAGAGACCGGTTAATATAAAGCTGCGGCGTACAGCACCGCGGTCGGAGGAAGCCTCGTTCCCTGCCAGAATAAATACATTCCGCCCTCATGTTGCACATACTGGGGATGAAGGATGATCAATATTGCAGTGCTTAGCGCCAATAATGACCCTCATAGACGCCGCGCTGCTGATGGATCTTATTGCTTCTGTAGAGAAATCGCTGGATTATGGAGCGAGTTCTCCGCAGTCCTGCATGAAGCATTCACAGTCGCTCAGAGAGGAAGTCGGGCCTGGACGCCGCTGGATGACATCAGCGCAGAAAAGCAATGCCATTTATCAGCGACCACCGAACACGGAGACATTCATAACATCCTGACAGGAAGATCTTGTGGAAAATAATCACTCGGGGAGCTTTGATAAGGACTCGGCCGCTTTGCATGGAGAAACTTCTATTATGGTCAGTGCATGTGTGACCTTTATTCATGTATGCTGCATTGAACCTGCACGCACATTTCAACCAAACTTGTTTTCATTGAGGGCCACACCGCAGTCATGGCTGCCATTAGAGGGCCGCTTGTAGCAGTAAATAATTATTGATATTGCCTGTGAATTTTAATATTTTACTTCTTTTTTTACTAAATCTGTGGATATTACCACGGTTTTTTACAGAAAGAAACTGGCTGCTTAGTTGCCAGACTTTTACTGTAAAATATGTAAAAAAAAAAATATATTTTTAATTATTATTATTTTTACAACATACACTATATTGCCAATAGTATTTGGCCACATGCCTTGATTCACATATGAACTTGAAGTGCCATCCCATTCCTAACCCATAGCGTTCAATATGATGTCGGTCTACCTTTTGCAGCTATTACAGCTTCAACTCTTCTGGGAAGGCTGTCCACAAGGTTGCGGAGTGTGTTTATAGGAATTTTCGACCATTCTTCCAAAAGCGCATTGGTGAGGTCACACACTGATGTTGGTTGAGAAGGCCTGGCTCTCAGTCTCCGTTCTAATTCATCCCAAAGGTGTTCTATCGGGTTCAGGTCAGGACTCTGTGCAGGCCAGTCAAGTTCATCCACACCAGACTCTGTCATCCATGTCTTTATGGACCTTGCTTTGTGTACTGGTGCACAGTCATGTTGGAAGAGGAAGGTGCCCGCTCCAAACTGTTCCCATAAGGTTGAGTGCAAGGAATTTTCCTAAATGTTTTGGTATCCTGAATCATTCAAAGTTCCTTTCACTGGAACTAAGGGGCCAAGCCCAACTCCTGAAAAACAACCCCACACCATAATTCCTCCTCCACCAAATGTCACACTCGGCATAATGCAGTCCGAATGTACCGTTCTCCTGGCAACCTCCAAACCCAGCTCTGTAGCAACTGACTGTGCAGAAAGTCTTTGCACTATGCGCTTCAGCATCCGCTGACCCCTCTCTGTCAGTTTACGTGGCCTACCACTTTGTGGCTGAGTTGCTGTTGTTCCCAAACTCTTCCATTTTCTTATAATAAAGCTGACAGTTGACTTTTTAATATTTAGGAGCGAGGAAATTTCATGACTGGATTTGTTGCACAGGTGGCATCCTATGACAGACCCATTCTTTCACAAATATTTGTAGAAAAAGTCTCCATGCCGAAGTGTGTGATTATATACACCTGTGGCTGGGCCAAGTGATTAGGACACCTGATTCTGATCATTTGGATGGGTGGCCAAATACTTTTAGCAATATAGTGTATTACTGTAAATAGAAATACAGTACCGCTGTTTAATTTTATTTTTGCAACTCAGCTGCCAGTTTTTTACCATAATAAAATGTCAATCATCAATCAATCATAGTTTATTTGTATAGCCCTTAATCACAAATGTCTCAAAGGGCTGCACAAGCCACAATGGCATCCTCGGCTCAGATCCCACATCAGGGCAAGAAAAACCTCAACCCAGTGGGATACAATGAGAAACCTTGGAGGGGACCACAGATGTGGGCAACCCCCCCCCCCCAAACCTTTTTCCAAATAACAATATATAATGTGAGATATAACAGGACAATGCATACATTAATCATTTGTTTGCAAAACGGTTACAACAAAATGGCACCCCGAAAATGTACTGTGGGACCCCATTTTTATGACTTGACCCCATTTTGAAGATTCCTAGTGCCAACACTTATGGAGTATTGGTGCGTGCAAAACAGCAGCAGGCGGCTGTGGCCTGCGGACCGATTCTAATACTAATCAAATATCATCCCGGGGGCCATAGATAATTCATCCGAACGGGCTCACGGGCCTTTACTTTGACACCACTGAGTTAGATAATATAATATTTGTTGCAAAATTGGACACCATTTTTTTTCCCTGTCAAACTAGAAAACAAACCCTAATACCTTTAGTAAGAAAGTTTGCATGGGAGGTAAAACCTGTTGGAATTGGTTCAGTTGTTATAATAAGATTGGCAATAAAAGTTAAAAATAGCATGGGACTTTGTGTGAGTTCTTCCGTAGACTACAATACATTACATTACCGGTACTTTAATTAATTTTTACGTAAAAAAACCTTATTTTCAGGGTGTGGCGGCTATTACATTAAGGGTAAATCCTGACCTATAAGAGTACTGAATTGGATTCCCATTCCTAATAACTGTATCATACAAATGGACAGATAATGGTGTTTGGATTTTTGGTTGGAATTTTATATTTGTCCCATAGTGACTCAATTAAAATTTTTTAAAAAGTTCAAAAAGTTTGTTTATGGTGAATAGTTCTGGCTACTTCATCCTATTCTTATCTAAATGCGGAACATATTTGCTTTACAAGGAGTACCTTTCCTGCATTTTTGCTATTTTGTAATACATAAAAATAAAATTGAAGGTATTTTATTGACACCTATTATTTCCAGGCTTTTGAGGGCCATATAAAATGAGGTGGAGGGCCAGATCTGGCTCACGGGTCTTGACTTTGACACCCCTGAGTTAGATAATATAACATTTGTTGCAATGTTAGACACATTTTTTCCCCCTGTCAAACTACAAAAAACCCTAGTACCTTTATACCTTTAGTAAGAAAGATTGCATGGGAGGTAAAACCTGTTGGAATTGGCACAGTTGTTATCATAAGATTGGCAATAAAAGTTAAAAATAGCGTGGGACTTTGTGTGAGTTCTTCCGTAGACTACAATACATTATATTACTGGTACTTTAATTAGTTTTTACGTATAAACCCCTTATTCTCAGGGTGTGGCGGCTATGAATTTGCACCGCCATCAGTTTTATTAAGGGGAAATCCTGACCTGTAAGAGTACTGAATAGGGTACCCATTCCTAATAACTGTATCATACAAATGGACGGATGATGGTGTTTGGATTCTTGGGTGGAATTTTTCATCTATCCCATAGTGATTCAATTTAAAAAAAAATGAAAAAAGTTCATAAAGTTTGTTTATGGGGAAAAGTTTTGGCTACTTCATCCTATTTACAAGCAATTCCTCTACTGCGCTTTTGCTAATTCTAATACATAAAAACAAAATATAAGGTATTTTATTGACACATATTTCCAGGCTTTTGCGGGCCATATAAGATGAGGTGGAGGGCAGATCTGGCCCGCGGGCCTTGACTTTGACACCCCTGAGTTAGGTAATATAACATTTGTTGCAATATTACACAACATTTTTTCCCCCTGTCAAACTACAAAAAACCCCTAATACCATTAGTAAGAAAGATTGCATGGGAGGTAAAACCTGTTGGAATTGGCACAGTTGTTATCATAAGATTGGCAATAAAAGTTAAAAATAGCGTGGGACTTTGTGTGAGTCCTTCCGTAGACTACAATACATTATATTACTGGTACTTTAATTAGTTTTTACGTATAAACCCCTTATTCTCAGGGTGTGGCGGCTATGAATTTGCACCGCCATCAGTTTTATTAAGGGGAAATCCTGACCTGTAAGAGTACTGAATGGGGTATCCATTCCTAATAACTGTATCATACAAATGGACGGATGATGGTGTTTGGATTCTTGGGTAGAATTTTCTATCTATCCCATAGTGACTCAATTAAAAAAAAATGAAAAACGTTCATAAACTTTGTTTATAGGGAAAAGTTTTGGCTACTTCGTCCTATTTACAAGCAATACCACTACTGCACTTTTGCTATTTCTAATACATAAAAACTAAATATAAGGTATTTTATTGACACATATTATTTCCAGGCTTTTGTGGGCCATATAAAATGAGGTGGAGGGCAGATCTGGCCCGTGGGCCTTGACTTTGACGCCTGTGATGTAAACAATGTGCTGGGTTATCTTCAAGGGAACATTGGGTGATGAGGACGGTGCATCATCTCTCATGCAGAGGACAGTTGAATGGCAAACAACATGAGGATGAGGACATGACCGAGTCTTTCCAGAATACTGTCACACGGGTCCAAAGGTTAGCGGGCTCCTTCCCGTTAATGTGGAGTCGCCGGCGAAAATCCTCGCAAACGACCCGCTCGTCACTTTTGGTATGCTTTTGTGCGGAGGTGAGAGTGGCGCTTTTGTGGCATGTCAAAGGAGCATGGCCGGCAGCCAAGCCTGTCCGCCGGCCTTCCTATTTTGACACCCTCAAGCACCTGCCCTCGCTGGAGCATGGCGGCCGACGTCACACGCAGAACAATAGAAAGAGGGCCTCTTTCCAGGGCTGATCCAAAAGTGACAGGCCGCCACTCACATCCGTCAAAGGTCAGACCCGGCTCGCTCCTCTCTCTTACACGCAGGGCTCGCTCCGACAAGATCTTGCCAGCTCGACACTCACTTTTTCCTCTCCGGCGTCTCCTCTGAGGTCGCAAGAGGGGAATATCCCAGAAGGAAATGCCTGAGCTGGGAAGGAGGGGCCTGTGCTCCCTATCTGCGGCCCCCGTTTCTTTTACCGCGGTCCAGGGTGTTGTAGTTCTTATGTAATGGACGCTCAACAAGAATCCTACTTCCCCTGCTCTTAGAAGCCACCTCCAAAAGTCAAGATTTATGGAGCGCAGTGTCTGAATAGAGCAGGGATGTGTACTGAATTCGGTTCTTTTACAGGCACCGACCGAATTACATCGGTACCACCGGGTATCGATTTACGTACAAAACCCAAGACCAGTGAAGATGGCACGTTGTGTAAATGGTAAATAAAAACAGAATACAATGATTTGCAAATCCTTTTCAACTTCTATTCAATTGAATAGACTGCAAAGATAAGATATTTAATGTTGGAACTGAGAAACTTCAATTTTTTTTGCAAATAATCATGAACTTAGAATTTAATAGCAGCAACACATTGCATTTTTACCACTGTGTTACATGGCCTTTCCTTTTAACAACACTCAGTAAATGTTTGGGAACTGAGGAGACCAATTTTTGAAGCTTTTCAGGTGGAATTCTTCCCATTCTTGCTTGACGTACAGCTTAAGTTGTTCAACAGTCCGGGGTCTCCGTTGTGCTATTTTAGGCTTCATAATGCGCCACATATTTTCAATGGGAGACAGATTTGAACTACAGGCAGGCCAGTCTAGTACCCGAACTCTTTCACTATGAAGCCACGCTGTTGTAACACGTGGCTTGGCATTGTCTTGCTGAAATAAGCAGGGGCGTCCATGAAAAAGACATTGCTTGGATGGCAACATATGTTGCTCCAAAACCTGTATGTACCTTTCAGCATTAATGGTGCCTTCACAGATGTGTAAGTTACCCATGCCTTGGGCACTAATACACCCCCATACCATCACAGGTGCTTGGCTTTTGAACTTTGCGGCTATAACAATCCGGATGGTTCTTTTCCTCTTTGTTCCGAAGGACACCACGTCCAATTTTTCCAAAAACAATTTGAAATGTGGACTCGTTAGACCACAGAACACTTTTCCACTTTGCATCAGTCTATCTTAGATGAGCTTGGGCCCAGCGAAGCCGGGGGCGTTTCTGGGTGTTGTTGATGAATGGCTTTCGCTTTGCTTAGTAGAGTTTTAACTTGCACTTACAGATGTAGCGACCAATTGTAGTTAATGACAGTGGTTTTCTGAAGTGTTCCTGAACCCATGTGGTGATATCCTTTACACACTGATGTCGCTTTTTGATACAGTACCGCCTGAGAGATCGAAGGTCCGTAATATCATCACTTTAGTGCAGTGATTTCTCCAGATTCTCTGAAACTTTTGATGATATTACGGACCATAGATAGTGAAATCCCCAAATTCCTTGCTATAGCTCATTGAGAAATGTTGTTCTTAAACTGTTCGACAATTTGCTCACACATTTGTTCACCAAGTGGTGACCCTCGCCCCATCCTTGTTTGTGAATGACTGAGCATTTCATGGAAGCTGCTTTTATACCCAATCATGGCACCCACCTGTTCCCAATGAGCCTGTTTGCCTGTGGGATGTTCCAAATAAGTGTTTGATGAGCATTCCTCAACTTTTTCAGTCTTTTTTGCCACTTGTGCCAGCTTTTTTGAAACATGTTGCAGGCATCAAATTCCAAATGAGCTAATATTTGCAAAAAATAACAAAGTTTTCCAGTTCCAATATTAAATATCTTGTCTTTGCAGTCCATTCAATTGAATATAGGTTGAAAAGGATTAGCAAATCATTGTATTCTGTTTTTGTTTACCATTTACACAACGTGCCAACTTCACTAGTTTTGGGTTTTGTAAAATCAAACGGTGCCATTTTACGATACCTTTTACGATACCTTTTTTGCATGTGACATCATGTCAGCTGGCTCAAACACTTGGCGGGGAAACAAGTGCTCAAGCAGAACTCAGCGAAATCTGTCTCCGGGTAATGTTGTAATTTCCAATGCCAAATTGGTATTGGGACAACCCTACTCAGTACTAGTTTTTTTTTCATGGAATACTTACTTACTCTTACTCAAGTTAGCATTTGGATGACCACTTTTTACTTTAACTTGAGTCATATTACTCTAAAGTAACAGTACTCTTACCTGAGCACAATTTTTGGCCACTCTCGTTGCCTGGTTCCTGGTTCCCAGGAGGGAGCATAAACCGGAAATGGAAGTCGTTGCAGAAATGGTGGCATCTCTGTCCTGGTTGGCTTGTGTTCAACCACGCTTCCTGTATGTGTACATCTACTGGACTGCAGTACAGATGCCTCCAATAGTCTCTGTGTTCATTAAATCTGTCAAAAATGCACACACACACACACACACACCCACACACACACACACACACACACACACACACACACACACACACACACACACACACACACAGAGCCAAGGGGTAGTCATCCATATCACTTTTGGCATTCCAAAGCCTTGCTTGGCTGCAAGATTTACTGTAAGTCGCTCTGTCTTGACAAATGTTCACTGTCACTGCAGTAACAAATAGCAGGCACCTGAAAAGCAGCGAAACCATGGAGACGACGGGGCCGGCGTAGCGAACTCTCTCGCAGCACCTCATTCGTCCTGGCGGCTTGTGAGGACAGACGAATGTCTTTTTTTCACGGCAATTCCGTCATCGAGTGCTAGAAGAAGGTGCGCCGTTCACCCGTATCGCGGCACCGCACGGGTCTGGCGTGCAGGGAGTGAAGTGTGGCTTCGCCTCCCTCTGTATCCATCAAGACCAGAGATAGGAGATGACTTCACTGTTAATGGACACCTCCAACTTGGGGCGTGTGATGAAACAAGTAAAGCATCCTCTCATTTTCTATATCGCTTATCCGGGTCGTAGGTGAGCCGGAGACTATCCCAGCTGACTTTGGGGCGGAGACAGACAAGCCCTGGACTGTCAATCACTGGGCTTTAAATAATACTGTAACGCTCAAAGTTTGATATAACGCAGTCATAGTGGCTCATAAAATATTATTCCCAAGATTGCATTACCGAATTTTTCGCATCGATTATAAGGCGCACAGCGGATAAACGGGTCTATTCAGGTCTTTTTTCATACACCGAATTATAAGGCGCATTAAAGGGGTCATATAATGATTTTTTTCTAAATGTAAAACACTTCCTTGTGGTCTACATAACATGTAATGGTGGTTCTTTGGTCAAAATGTTGCATTGATTATGTTTTACAGATCATCTTCAAGCCGCTTTCTGACAGTCGCTTCCAGATGCGCCGTTTTGTGGGCGGTCTTATTTACGTGGCTCACCTTCGACAGCGTCTTCTCCCCGTCATCTTTGTTGCAGCGGTGTAGCGTGCAAGGACGGGAGTGGAAGAAGTGTCAAAAGATGGAGCTAACTGTTTTAATGACATTCAGACTTTACTTCAATCAATAACAGAGCAGCATCTTCTCATCCGTGGCTCACTAGTGCAATAACAACGCCGGAAATGTGTCCCGTGAAAAACCGTCCGACCAAAAACTCTCTAATAACTAAAGTTCCTTGGGTGAATAATGTAAACTCACTACACCGGTATGTTTTAGCGCTTTCATGGCGAGTTTACTGACAGATATAAGTAAGAACTTTACGCTACTTTATATTAGAAATGGCAACAGCGGAGGATGAATGTCCCATAACAAGAAGATAGAGAAAAATAAGAAGCTTATCAACTACGGCGTAGCCACGGACTACAACGGCGAACGCACACAATTTTTCAAGACTCATGCAGATCCCAAATACAGATCAGCAGGTACCAGAAGGTAAGAAAAGTTGGTTTTGCATAATATTGCAAAACAAAATGCCAGATAATATGTCTTACCTTATACACACACCATAATAATACTCGTATGTTGAAGCACAGTACTATACATCAAGCGGTGCGGCTTCATAGCTTACCAAAGTCGTATTAAAACATTTTGATGGATTTTTAAGCGCTGTGCGTAATGTTCTATATTTGCAATGGAACATATAACATGTTGGTGTTGTTTACTTGAGTCATATTGCAGTCTACACGTATCTCAATAACGGAGCAGCATCTTCTCATCCGTGGCTCACTACTGCAATAACGCTAGAAATGTGTCCCATGAAAAACAGTCCAACCGGAACTCTCTAATAACTAGAGTTCCGTGGGTTAATAATGTAAACTCACTACACCGGTATGTTTTAGCGCATCCATAGCGAGATATAAGTAAGAACTTTACACTACTTTATATTAGAAATGCCAACAGCGGAAGATGAATGTCACATAACAAGAAGATAGTGAAATAGAAGAAGCTTATCGACTACGGTGTCGGCACGGACTACAATGAATGGCAGATGCGCTCAAATTTTCAGGACTTATGCAGATCTCAAATACACATCAGCAGGTACCAGAAGGTAAGAAAAGTTGGTTTTGCATAATATTGTGTAACAAAACGGCAGATAATATGTCTGCTAATGGGTGCCATTTCGCGGTCCTTATACACACCATAGTAATACTTGTATCTCCGACTATGGTAGCCGTGATGCGCCGACAATCCATCAAGCGGTGCGGCTTCAAATCATACTAAAACATTTTGACATATTTTTGAGTGCCGTGTGTAATGTTCTTTATTTTCAATGGAACATTTAAAGTTTTGGTGTTGTTTACTTGAGTCATATTGCAGTCTACACGTATCTCTTATGTGTGACTGCCATCTACTGGTCACACTTATCATTACACCTTGTACCAAATAAAATTGCTTTGAGGTCGGTAAGCACAACCAGAATTATTCCGTACATTAGGCGCACCGGGCTATAAGGCTCAATGTCGATTTTTGAGAAAATGAAAGGATTTTAAGTGCGCCTTATAGTCTGAAAAATACGGTATATAGAAATCTTAATTTTTTATCTTTCACTTTTCGAAATAATAATGAAATTATCCCCAAACCATGCTGGATTGTGCTCCCGCGTCACTATCCACTGGTAGGTTTGGACATAACCAAGTCAATATTTTGTTATTTTTATTTAGTAATGTTTTTATTCGGTAACTTCCAGTTTCTTATGATAAACAATAAACATTGTTCACACTGCTGCTCATTCACGCTGCTGTTGGTTCAGCCGTGCTGCTTCATGCTCCTTCCTTGTCAAAGCTAAGTGTTATCTTTTTATTGCGTATTTTGTATTTTATAGCCTTCTTTAGCCCTTCTCCAACACATTTTGTAGTCTTATCGAGTTTTCAAAGCACTTTCTCGCTTTGTTTCACTGCTTCACTTTCAGCTAGCTAGCTGCTAAGTTAGCGGAAAGTTTAAAAATAATTCCAGACCATGGACATCGAGCGCTGGCAAGCTTGTTGCTCTCAACTGTCAGTAAACGTCACATGACCACACACACCGTACATTATGCATTCATTTGATCCGATATCATTATCAGCTAAGGAAAATACATATATATTTTTTTAAATCAAAATTGGATGGCCTATATTTTTGTACAACCCTACTCCACAGTGTCCAGGTCCAAACCTCAATCAGCTCTTGGATAAAACACATTTTATGTTGTTGGTGTTTGGTAGAGTTTCATTCCAAATGATGTGATCAATGTGGTGTCATTTTCACACATTTTTGAGGTACGATTTTGACGTGACCTTTAGCAAGTTTAGCCACAAGTAGAGAGTACGCCATGCCTTGAGAGCCAGCGTCCTCTGTGTCATGTCTGTGATCATGTTTTGTTTAGTTATGTTTTGCTTGGTTTTTGGACACTTGTTAGTTCTTGTCTTCACTCCCTTGCTTTGTCACCATAGTAACCATTAGTTTCACCTGGTTCACATCCTCATGTCACGCACCTGTCTCACGTTTTCACATTTTGAGTCACGCACCTGTTTTCACTAATCATGTCACCACTATTTAAGCTTGTTGTTGCCAGGCAGTCGGCCTGGTGACATTATCCTATCTTACCCCTGACATTCTGGAATTGCTCTGTGCTGACTTATTTCATGCTTGTATTCCATGCCATAGTCTTCATGCTTTTCACGTCACAGTAAGTGTAGTTTTTCTTGTCCATAGTTTCTGTCTAAGTGTTTTTTGTTTCTTAGCCAAGTTTATCTCCGCCTTTGGGCGCGCCTTTTGTTTGCACCTTTTTTTTTGTAGTTTAGAGTTAAAAATAAATCATGTACTCACATTCACGCCTTGCCCGCGCCAACTTTCCTTTGCATTCCGGGAAAACAAAACCCCCCAAGATCCACGTTTTGACACTCTGCAGTGGACATTAGTCTTTTACTATTTTTTAAATGCGGAGGATGCTGCATGGTTCTCAAAATGATGCTTTATACTTTGAGTTGTCAAAAACCAGCGTCCTCTGCAGTGGACATTTGATGTTGTTTTTTGCATCACAAAATTTTTTTGCTGCTTTTTCTTGAGAACCAACGTCCTCTGCAGTGAACATATGTTTTTCATCGATTTCTCAAGTCAGTTAAACATTTTCTAAAAAAAACAAACATTTGATGCAGAACAAACTAGGGTTGTACGGTATACCAGTACTAGAATAATATCGCAGTACTAATGATTCAAAAACTATACTTTACTCTGTTTGAAAAGTACCGGTTCGCCATATATATATATATTTTTTACAGGCATGACGACGCTTCGTCACGTCGTGACATTGCTGGTTTCCGCAGCGCACAATCGCAGAGTACATACAATCAGACACAGTGCAGACAGAAAAGGGAGAATGGACGCATTTTGGCCTAAAAACTAAAGATAAAGGTGAAGTTATAACACTGAAACACCCTCAGGAAGAGGTGCTTTAAGACATGGCTAGCTAGTTAGCGGATAATGTCCATTCACAGTCGGCAGTGTTTTAGCTACTTCTAAATCACTAATCCTCACCTCCATGGCGACAAATAAAGTAGGTTTCTTACAAGTATCATCCCTGCAGGACGAAGAATAGCTAAACATGCTTCACTACACACCGTAGGAGGATACAATAGCTCACCGACGTCACAATGTAAACAAATGCCATGGGTGGATCTACACCTGACATCCATTGTAATGATATCAAGTACAAGAGTGTATCTAGTCGATACTACTATGACTACATTTATATTTTTTACCGTCACAAAATATTTTTCTTTTAAATTCATATTATGTTTAGAAACTCAGGAAATACATCCCTGGACACATGAGAACTTTAATTATGACCAATGTATGATCCTGTAACTACTTGGTATCGGATTGATTTGTGGTACCATCCAAAACTAATGTAAAGTATCAAACAACAGAAGAATGAGGAATTATTACATTTTAACAGAAGTGTAGATAGAACATGTTGAAACGGAAAATAAGCAGATATTAACAGTAAATGGACAAGTAGATTAATAATACATTTTTAAAGCTTGTCCTTTATAAATTTGACAAAATAATAGAATTATCCATCCATCCATTTTCTACCGCTTGTCCCTTTTTGGGGTCGCAAGGGGTGCTGGAGCTTATCTCAGCTGCATTCGGGCGGAAGGCGGGGTACACCCTGGACAAGTCCCCACCTCATCGCAGTGCCAACACAGATAGACAGACAACATTCACACTCACATTCACACACTAGGGCCAATTTAGCAGAGGTGTGGACTCGAGTCACATGACTTGGACTCGAGTCAGACTCGAGTCATGAATTTGATGACTTTAGACTCGACTTGACAAAATGTAAAAAGACTTGCAACTCGACTTAGACTTTAACATCAATGACTTGTGACTTCACTTGGACTTGAGCCTTTTGAATTGACATGACTTGACATGACTTGCTACTTTCCCCAAAACCCAAACATGAAAAAGTTATTCGGGAGCGCTCCGTATTTTTCATTGTGTACTTGTCTATCAGCGTTGCGTGTGTCAGCTGGTGTGCTCTCAGTACAACAGCCAATCAAATTAGATCTACTTTGTTTTCATCACACAGCATTCATCCAATCAAATTGCAGGACAACCAACGAAGAAGACATGTCCAAACCACACGCCAGTGAACAAAAAATGATACCTAAAATAATTTCGTTTGGGTATAAAAATTACGAGGTGGTCAACACAAAACGGTTTGCAGTATGCAACACATGCGGTTCCAAAATTACTGATGGAGAGGCAACAACTTCCAACTTCGTCCGGCATTTGAAGTTGCACAAAGAACGGTACGTTTTGAATGTAAGATAACGTTTATTGGCTAAGTAACGTGACTTTTATTTGCTGTGTAGTTAAATCAGTGAGGCTGTAAATTCACTGCTAACGTTATAACGTTATTGCAAACATGGGAATCTGTTGCAGTTCACTACCTTATTCATACTTTTTGTTCAGTGATTTTTTTAAGCAGGGTTACGTTAGTCAATATATCACACGTAACGTTAGACGGCGGTCAGCATCACCGCGTATTTTAGCCACCTAAAAAAAGACAAAAATAGTAAAATAAAGGTCAGTTAAAATGTATACTATATTATGAATATGTGTACCGTTTTAGCTAGCTTTCTGACATACTGTTGGTTGTTTACCTCAGCGGTCCCCAACCACCGGGCCGCGGCCCGGTACTGGCCCGTGGATCGATTGGTATCGGGCCGCACAAGAAATTTTTTTTTTTTTTTTTCTTTTTTCTTTTTTATTAAATCAACATAAAAAACACAAGATACACTTACAAGTAGTGCACCAACCCAAACAAACTCTCTTCCCCCTTTTGTTCTGGGCATTGAACATGAAGACTCTTCCTTCACTGTTCCGAGTGGCCATGAGAGTCTTGGCAGTGCCTGCCTGCCTCCAGTGCTCCAGTGGAGCGAGTTTTCAGCCATGGTGGCATCATACTACGCCCCCATCGTGCACAAATGACTGACAGACTCTTGGCTAATTTGGTCTTTTGCAAATGCAATGCAGCATAGGGCCCTGACATATAAAAAGTACAACTTTTTTGTTATGTTCACGTATATGTCATGTTTTTTCAATGTTAACACTTTTGTACAAATAAGTACATTTGCACTTTATTTTTCAATGTGTTTGTTCTGTAAAGGAATGAGTTAATGTTTAAAATGACTGGTTAATAGTGCTATTATAAAGTGCAATGTCAGCACAATTTTCTTTCCTGCAATTTAAAATGCACTTGTTTTAATAAATAAATACAGCGTTTGAAAAGCATACACAATCTGTGTTAATATATTAGTCTGTGGTTAAAAGGACTTGAAAGGACTCGAAACTCAAAATGCAGGACTTAGGACTTGACTTGAGACTTTCCAGTCTTGACTTTGGACTTGACTCGGGGCTTGCCTGTCTTGACTCGGGACTTGACTCGGACTTGAGGGCAAAGACTTGAGACTTACTTGTGACTTGCAAAACAATGACTTGGTCCCACCTCTGCAATTTAGTGTTGCCAATCAACCTATAATAGATTTATAAATGACACAATATATTACTGCATACGTCAGCAGACTAATTAGGAGCCTTTGTTTTTATTTAAGGACAAAATTGCAATAATAAACATACGCTTAATGTACTCCAAGATTTTTTGTTAAAATAAAGACAATAATGCCATTTTTTTGTGGTCCCCTTTATTTAGAAAAGTATCGAAAATTACCGGAATACTGGTACGGGTACCAAAATATTGGTATTGGGACAACTCTAGCGCAAACATGTGTTCACAGGGAATATATATGGTTTGAGTTGGTCAACAACAACAAAGGCTAGGGCACTTATATGCACTACGGTTAGGAAACGGTGTATACCTTGGTTTGGTCACCATGGCAGCGATTTAGAATCTTATTTCTGTGACCTTCTAGAAACAATCTTAAACTTTGGCCAATTAATCAGTACCAAAGCTACAATGGGAGTAAATGTCTAACCTCAGCCGAGATCTTCTCCCCCCCCCCAGTTTAGCAGCTGAATCACATCAACATCTTTTTTTTTTCCCCTCCCCAAAGGAAAGTGGAGGACGTGACGGGAAAAGTAACTCCTCCAATGATCTACTAATAGCCCCGAGCGAGCCTCGTCCGCCAGGCTGTCCATCACCGGACTGCCTCCGGGTTAATAGTGAACGCTTAAGTGAGGCCAGTCTGCTGCTTTACCTGCCGGCCTTAGAGAAGCTCTAAGAAAACAGCGCAAACAACTGTGGAAATGGCGTAGACAAACATGATGACGGTGCGCTTTTATCATTTAATCTCCGCGCTATGAAAATTCCAGCGAAGCGCAGATGTCGGCGTTTTTTTGTTCCCCTTCCAGGACCTGCGAGCGCTTGAAATGAAAAGGAAAGTGGATGAGTTGAGCAGAAACGGTCCTGAGTCGTAAACCATATGAGTGAAGGAGATGATAGCAGGTCGCCTGCCTCGTCCATGGCAGCTGTCAGCCTTGGCTCGTGGTTCCCTCCTCTGGGTCAGAGGTCATCCAGCTGTGGCCCCGCCCCCCTCCCCTCCTCGCCGCCTCTCCCTGACGCAGCAGATGTGGTGGGACCACCATGGCGAGGGCCGGACCACATCTGGCTCTGATTACGGCCAGACAATCCAGCTTTATCAGCTCTGTGCACTTTGCTGAGCTCTGCTCTCCGCGTTCTCTCCAGAGGTGACGTGTGACACATTCTCAACTCGCCAGCGCCGCCCGTTACGGCCGTCATTTATACGCCGTGTTCGCGCCACCAGAACCGTGTTACACCGTTGTCGGCGGGATTGGAAGCGTCCGCATGAGAGCAGAAATGCGCGACGTCAGCTAACAAGACATGTCAAGGGTGAACTTTTATGCTCTATTTTCATTTAACGGGAAGGGATAAATCCCTGCCTGTCAAATAAAGCTAATGACTAATGTCTCGGTGACATGTAGCCGCGTCCTTGGACTACGTGTGTGTGTGTGTGTGTGTGTGTTCTTGTATTTCTACCCTTCTTGAGACATCAACAAGGAAAAGTACCTTCCATATGAGGACCGGTGAACAAGTTAGGACATAAATCATGGTCCCAATACTGGAAAACCATTGCTTCTAATGGAGAATGTCTCATGTGGTGAAATCTACCAAAATTAGGGTGGCCCCAAAAAGGAGGAGTGCTCCTCCTCTGGTCAACATATGAAATAACAAGTGTGTGTAAAAATGTGAAGTGCTCCCCCTCTGGCCAACATATGTAATAACAAGTGTGTGTAAGAAACATATGTAATAACAAGTGTGTGTAAGAAATTCAAATGCGCCCCCTTTGGCCAAAATTAATAAAACAAATCAAATAAATATGTATATAGCGACATACTGCAATAACTTGAAGTAAATAATGAAGATTAAAAAACAATTACAAAAAAAAAAAACTTTACTAAAAGCTTACCTTTTTTATATTTGCATAGTATGTATATATTATTAATGTTGTAAATACAAATCTTTATATATCTAGAAAGGGTGGTACTAAAGAGGTAGGCAATTTCCACCCTTCTTGAGACATCAACAAGGAAAAGTACCCTCCATATGAGAAGCGGTGAACAAGTTAGGACATAAATCATGGTCACAATACTGGAAAACCATTGCATCTAATAGAGAATGTCTCATTTGCACCCCTGTTGGGGAAATCTATCAAAAAATGAGGGTGGTCCCAAAAAGGAGGGATTTTTCAAATTGACTGTGAGTCGGTTTTAAAAGTGCTTCCACTCTGGTCAACATATGAAATAACAAGTGTGTGTAAACATTTGAAGTGCTCCCCGTCTGGCCAACATATGTAATAACAAGTGTGTGTAAGAAATTGAAATGGGCCCCCTTTGGCCAAAATTAATACAAATAAATACATATGTATATAGAGACATAATGTAATAACTTGAAGTAAATAATGAAGATTTAAAAACCAATTACAAACAAAACATTAAAAAAATAAAAAATAAACTAAAAGCAGTCTTTTTTCACAATATGTTGACTATTTTCTTATAAAATTGGGAACATTTCTGTAATATTGCAATATTTTCTTGTAAAATTATAACTTTTTTAATGTAAAATTATAACTTTTTACTGCAAAATGGTGACATTTGTCATATAAAATTCTGACTTGTATCACAATATTGCCAATTTTTTTGTTGTACTTGTAAAATTGTGACATTTTTTGTGACAAATTAAGATTTTTGTCATAATTTTGCCAAGTAAAATTCCAATGATTATTATAATATTGCCAAAATATAAATATATCGAGTAAAATTAGGACTTTTCATAAAATTGCCAGAATTTTAAGCTTTTCTTGTAAAATTGCGTCTGTTATTGAGTAAAATTCCCACTTTTATCATAATATTGCACGAATGTTCAGTTTTTCTTGTAAAATTTTGACTTGCGTTGATTAAAATGTACGACTTATTGTAATACTGCCAACATTCTAAGTTTTTCTTGTGAAATTGTGACCTTTTTCTTCCAACTCATTTTTCACAACAAGCTTTTTTATATTTGCATAGTATATATATATATTATTAATGTTGTAAATACGGGCTTCACGGTGGCAGAGGGGTTAGTGCATCTGCCTCACAATACGAAGGTCTTGAGTAGTCTTGGGTTCAATCCCGGGCTCGGGATCTTTCTGTGTGGAGTTTGCATGTCCTCCCCGTGACTGCGTGGGTTCCCTCCGGGTACTCCGGCTTCCTCCCACTTCCAAAGACATGCACCTGGGGATAGGTTGATTGGCAACACTAAATTGGCCCTAGTGTGTGAATGTGAGTGTGAATGTTGTCTGTCTATCTGTGTTGGCCCTGTGATGAGGTGGCGACTTGTCCAGGGTGTACCCCGCCTTCCGCCCGATTGTAGCTGAGATAGGCTCCAGCGCCCCCCGCGACCCCAAAGGGAATAAGCGGTAGAAAATGGATGGATGGATGTTGTAAATACAAATCTTGATATATCTAGAAAGGGTGGTCCTAAAGAGGTAGGCATTTTTCCGAGGTCTCAAGAAGGTAACAACTACAAGAATGTGTGTGTTTGGGTGTGTTTGTGAATGTGTGTGTGTGCGTGTGTGTGTGTGTGTGTGTGTGTGTGTGTGTGTGTGTGTGTGTGTGTGTGTGTGTGTGAGTGAGTGTAGTCGTCATGCTACATGCAAGTATTATCCTCAAGGCCTGCCTGCATGTGAGCTATGTCACGCTTTTGCAGACAGAAACAAGGAGCTTTGAGAAAAGGATTCTATTGCATCGCCTGACGTTTATTTTCCCGGGGCGCCTTTTCCCATTATCCCCACCGCCTTTTTATGCCAACGCAATCTAAGCGCCCACGGCCGCTTGAGGGGATATCTCTAATCACTCCAAACAAACGTTTGACGGAGGAGATGGAATTCCACAAATGTGAAAATATGAAGCTGGGATCCAGTGCGGCAGTGGATAGATCCAGGTGTTAGGTCGTCTCTTTGAGTTGTTTAGGACGGGGTTTCCTAGGCGTAGGGCCAGGGGGCCATTGTTGGGTCGCGAGCGCCCCCTAGAGGGCCGCCCAAAAAAATATGTGTTATGTGCTATGTAGAATATCGCGTTATATTGAACTTTGAGTGTACCGGTAAGTGCTAAATATTTACAAAAGTCATCACCGTGTAAACCAGGGGTCCCCAAATACGGATACGGCGGATAAATCCCCCCCAAAAAGTTTTTTTTGTATTATTATTTTTTAAATCTCCATCCATCCATCCTCTTCCGCTTATCCGAGGTCGGGTCGCGGGGGCAGCAGCCTAAGCAGAGAAGCCCAGACTTCCCTCTCCCCAGCCACTTCGTCCAGCTCTTCCTGTGGGACCCCGAGGCGTTCCCAGGCCAGCCGGGAGACATAGTCTTCCCAACGTGTCCTGGGTTTTCCCCGCGGCCTCCTACTGGTCGGACGTGCCCTAAACACCTCCCTAGGGAGGCGTTCGGGTGGCATCCTGACCAGATGCCCGAACCACCTCATCTGGCTCCTCTCGATGTGGAGGAGCAGCGGCTTTACTTTGAGCTCCTCCCGGATGGCAAAGCTTCTCACCCTATCTCTAAGGGAGAGCCCCGCCACCCGGCGGAGGAAACTCATTTCGGCCGCTTGTACCCGTGATCTTGTCCTTTCGGTCATAACCCAAAGCTCATGACCATAGGTGAGGATGGGAACGTAGATCGACCGGTAAATTGAGAGCTTTGCCTTCCGGCTCAGCTCCTTCTTCACCACAATGGATCGATACAGCGTCCGCATTACTGAAGACGCCGCACCGATCCGCCTGTCGATCTCACGATCCACTCTTCCCTCACTCGTGAACAAGACTCCGAGGTACTTGAACTCCTCCACTTGGGGCAAGATCTCCTCCCCAACCCGGAGATGGCACTCCACCCTTTTCCGGGCGAGAACCATGGACTCGGACTTGGAGGTGCTGATTCACATCCCAGTCGCTTCACACTCAGCTGCGAACCGATCCAGTGAGAGCTGAAGATCCTGGCCAGATGAAGCCATCAGGACCACATCATCTGCAAAAAGCAGAGACCTAATCCTGCAGCCACCAAACCAGATCCCCTCAACGCCTTGACTGCGCCTAGAAATTCTGTCCATAAAAGTTATGAACAGAATCGGTGACAAAGGGCAGCCTTGGCGGAGTCCAACCCTCACTGGAAACGTGTCCGACTTACTACCGGAAATGCGGACCAAGCTCTGGCACTGATCATACAGGGAGCGGACTGCCACAATCAGACAGTCCGATACCCCATACTCTCTGAGCACTCCCCACAGGACTTCCCAAGGGACACGGTCGAATGCCTTCTCCAAGTCCACAAAACACATGTAGACTGTTTGGGCAAACTCCCATGCACCCTCAAGGACCCTGCCGAGAGTATAGAGCTGGTCCACAGTTCCACGACCAGGACCAAAACCACACTGTTCCTTCTGAATCCGAGGTTCGACTATCCGGCGTAGCCTCCTCTCCAGTACACCTGAATAGACCTTACCGGGAAGGCTGAGGAGTGTGATCCCAGTGGCCGTGCCAGCAATCGGAGTGTTGCTGGTTACTGGGGTTCAATCCCCACCTTCTACCATCCTAGTCACGTCCGTTGTGTCCTTGGGCAAGACACTTCACCCCTTGCTCCTGATGGCTGCTGGTTAGCGCCTTGCATGGCAGCTCCCGCCATCAGTGTGTAATGTGTGTGTGAATGGGTGAATGTGGTAATACTGTCAAAAGCGCTTTGAGTACCTTGAAGGTAGAAAAGCGCTATACAAGTATAACCCATTTATCATTTATATCCCACGATAGTTAGAACACACCCTCCGGTTCCCCTTCTTAAAGAGAGGAACCACCACCCCGGTCTGCCAATCCAGTGGTACCGCCCCCGATGTCCACGCGATGCTGCAGAGTCTTGTCAACCAAGACAGCCCCACAGCATCCAGAGCCTTAAGGAACTCCGGGCGGATCCCATCTACCCCCGGGGCCTTGCCACCGAGGAGCTTTTTAACTACCTCAGGAACCTCAGCTGGGAATCTGTCCTTTCTAATCGATTTTCTACCGTTTGTTACTCTCGGTGTCTCCTAGCCACTCAGGCAAATCACAATGTCTAAAAATTTATTTTCCCATCGATAACATCCCGCTCGCGCCTCAGTGTCGGGCGAGCACGCGGCAAGTTAATTAGTGCGCGAGAAATATATATATATATATATATATATATATATATATATATATATATATATATATATATATATATATATATATATATATATATATATATATATATATATATATATGTATATGTATATGTATATATGTATTTGTATATATATATATATATATATATATATATATATATATATATATATACAGTCGTGGTCAAAAGTTTACATACACTTGTAAAGAACATAATGTCATGGCTGTCTTGAGTTTCCAATCATTTCTACAACTCTTATTTTTTTGTGATAGAGTGATTGGAGCACATACTTGTTGGTCACAAAAAACATTCATGAAGTTTGGTTCTTTTATGAATTTATTATGGGTCTACTGAAAATGTGAGCAAATCTGCTGGGTCAAAAGTATACATACAGCAATGTTAATATTTGGTTACATGTCCCTTGGCAAGTTTCACTGCAATAAGGTGCTTTTGGTAGCCATCCACAAGCTTCTGGCAAGCTTCTGGTGGAATTTTTTACCACTCCTCTTGACAAAATTGGTGCAGTTCAGCTAAATTTGTTGGTTTTCTGACATGGACTTGTTTCTTCAGCATTGTCCACACGTTTAAGTCAGAACTTTGGGAAGGCCATTCTAAAACCTTAATTCTAGCCTGATTTAGCCATTCCTTTACCACTTTTGACGTGTGTTTGGGGTCATTGTCCTGTTGGAACAACCAACTGCGCCCAAGACCCAACCTCCGGGTTGATGATTTTAGGTTGTCCTGAAGAATTTGGAGGTAATCCTCCTTTTTCATTGTCCCATTTACTCTCTGTAAAGCACCAGTTCCATTGGCAGCAAAACAGGCCCAGAGCATAATACTATCACCACCATGCTTGACGGTAGGTTTGGTGTTCCTGAGATTAAAGGCCTCACCTTTCCTCCTCCAAACATATTGGTGGGTATTGTGGCCAAACAGCTCAATTTTTGTTTCATCTGACAACACATGGACAAAGATAAGAACTTCTGGAGGAAAGTTCTTTTGCATTCGAGTACTTTTCCATATTTATTTCCTACATGCAAATATTTTGTTTATTAGCAAAAAGCAGACATCCGAATGTATATTTTATCAATCGTATTTACAGTATTTTTAAACTTAAAAAAATATGAACACAATTTGTTTTAGCTTATTTATTAATAGCGAACACACTGAGGGTGCACAACATGTGGCCGGGAGGCAATGATTGGCACGCAGCTTGTTTTTTTTATTGGCCCTTGGTATTGAATTTGTTACTAATGAGATGTATTATCATATATTTCACTACCGTATTTTCCGGACCATAGGGCGCACCGGATTATAAGGCGGACTGCTGATGAGGGGGTCTAGTCAGGTCTATTTTCATACAAAAGGACTCTCTAATAACTAAAGTTCCTTGGGTGAATAATGTAAACTCACTACACCGGTATGTTTTAGTGTTTTCATGGCGAGTTTACTGGCAGATATAAGTAAGAACTTTACACTACTTTATATTAGAAATGGCAACAGCAGAGGATGAATGTCCCATAACAAGAAGATAGAGAAAAAGAAGAAGCTTATCGACTACGGTGTCGGCACGGACTACAAAGGCGGACGCGCACAATTTTTCAGGATTTATGCAGATCCCAAATAAACATCAGCAGGTACCAGAAGGTAATAAAAGTTGCTTTTACATAATATTGCGAAACAAAACGGCTTACCTTATACACACACCATAATAATACTCGTATGTTGAAGCACAGTACAATCCATCAAGCGGTGCGGCTTCATAGCTTACCAAAGTCGTACTAAAACATTTTGATATATTTTTGAGCCCCGTGTGTTATGTTCTATAGTTTCAATGGAACATATAAAATGTTGGTGTTGTTTATTTGAGTCATATTGCCATCATATTGCAGTCTACACATATCTCTTATGAGTGACTGCCATCTACTGGTCACACTTATCATTGCACCATGTACCAAATAAAATAGCTTTGAGGTCGGTAAGCACAACCAGAATTATTCCGTACATTAGGCGCACTGTTGATTTTTGAGAAGAAAAAAAAAGATTTTAAGTGTGCCTTATAGTCTGGAAAATACGGTAATCTAAAATCAATTGAATTTGTTACTAATGAGATGTATTGTCATATATTTCACTAATTTGCTTAGTCACATATAAACCAAGGTTCACAAAGCTTACAATACAATCTATTGACCTAATTTGATACAACTTTATTTATTGGTGAATTAGCTGCCATTTTTTAATGTATTTTTTTTATTTATAATTTGAGCTCAAATGCTAAGCACTTGAGGTACGTGTCGATCCGTGCCGTTACTCCCCTATCACAATATGTTCAACCCTTTCCAATCTGGCCAGCCATCATCACCCACTTTAACCCCACTCAACCCCGGCGGCGGCCCAGACTTCGGGCCACTCTCGCAGGTTTCCAAATGTCAGTGGTCCCCATTCAGGGCCCTTGGAGGGACCGCAGGCATGTGCACTAAAGCTGTCACCGCCTTTCACTGCTCCCACCGCTATTATCTACCCCACTGTGACCATTTGATCTTTGATACCGCCGCAACACTTTATTTCAGTCTCGCTTTTAGGGTCTTTCCAAAGGTTAAACTTTGATGAGCTTGGCAACGAGCTTATGCCTACAGATTAACCCGCAGCTCAGCTAGCAGGCGCTCGGCCGGGCCTGAAAATGTGATGTGAGGAAACAGGCCAAACTGTGAGAGCAAATAAACACGCAATGTTAATTAGAGAAGTTCATTTGCAAATGGCCTCCTGCTGATACTAAAAGCTTGATGTCTTTGCACAGGCGGGTGACAGTCACTCTTTTATCATTAGTGAAGTGAGAATGACCCAAAAGGTGATTTCAAGTTGAACATTTATTAGCGCTTCACGTGACAATAAGCCCTCCCAAAGTGGTTTCAATAACAATGCAGACAAAATAGCTGCTAAAACAAGTCTGTGCAAACGGAAAAATGCACGGATTCATAAAAACAAACAGTGGTACCTCGGTTTTCCAAAGAATATACTCAAGTAAGAGTACCGTTATGACTCATGTAAAAGTAAAAAGTAGTCATCAAAATAATTACGTGAGTAAGAAAGAGTAAGTAAGTATTGCGTGAAAAAACTAAGTATGGAGTAACTTCTGATTTATATCGTAACTAATTTTGAATTGTTCTTGAAATTACAACCGTAGTCAGTGTGTGTGTTTTTGATTGATTGATTGAAACTTGTATTAGTAGATTGCACAGTGAAGTACACATTCCGTACAATTGACCACTAAATGGTAACACCCCAATAAGTTTTTCAACTTGTTTAAGTCGGGGTCCACTTAAATTGATTCATGATACAGATATATACTATTTTCATAATACAGTGTGTGTGTGTAAAACATAAACAAGTCATATACAATTTACTGCAACATGGTTTCTGTACCGTATTTTTCGGACTATAAGGCGCACTTAAAATCCTTTCATTTTCTCAAAAATCAACTGTCCGCCTTATAAGCCGGTGCGAAATAATTCTGGTTGTCCTTACCGACCTCGAAGCAATTTTATTTGGTACATGGTGTACTGATAAGTGTGACCAGTAGATGGCAGTCACACATAAGAGATATGCTGTAGACTGCAATATGACGCCAGTAAACGACACCAAAACTTTAAATGTTCCATTGAAAATAAAAAACATTACGCACAGCACTCAATAATCTGTCAAAATGTTTTAGTATGACTTTGAAGCCGCATTGCTTGATGGATTGTCGGCCCATTACGAATACCGTAGTCAGAGATACAAGTATTACTATTGTGTATGAATAAGGACCGCAAAATGGCACCCATTATCAGAGATATTATCTGGCGTTTTGTTTCACAATATTATGCAAAACCAACTTTTTTTTACCTTCTGGTACCTTCCATCCATCCATTCATTTTCTATCGCTTGTCCCTTTCGGGGTCGCGGGGGGCGCTGGAGCCTATCTCAGCTGCATTCGGGCGGAAAACGGGGTGCACCCTGGACAAGTCGCCACCTCATCGCAGGGACAACACAGATAGACAGACAACATTCACACTCACATTCACACACTAGGGCCAATTTAGTGTTGCCAATCAACCTATCCCCAGGTGCATGTCTTTGGAGGTGGGAGGAAGCCGGAGTACCCGGAGGGAACCCACGCAGTCACGGGGAGAACATGCAAACTCCACACAGAAAGATCCTGAGCCCAGGATTGAAATCAGGACCTTCGTATTGTGAGGCAGATGCACTGACCCCTCTTCCACCGTGATGCCCCTTCTGCGCAGGTCCTCCACTGTAGTCCGTGGCGAAGCCGTAGTCGATAAGCTTCTTCTTTTTCACTATTTTCTTGTTATGGGACATTCATCCTCTGCTGTTGCCATTTTTAATATAAAGTAGTGAAAGTTTTAACTTATATCTCGCTATGAAAACGCTAAAACATACCGGTGTAGTGAGTCAACATAATTCACCCAAGGAACTTTAGTTATTAGAGAGTTCCAGTTGGACGTTTTTTCACGGGACACATTTCCGGCGTTGTTGTTGCACTAGTGAGCCACGGATGAGGAGATGCTGCTCCGTTATTGATTGAAGTAAAGTCTGAATGTCATTAAAACAGTTAGCTCCATCTATTGACACTTCTTCCACTCCCGTCCTTGCACGCTACACCTAAGATGACGGGGAGAAGATGCTGTCGAAGGTGAGCCACGTAAATAAGACCGCCCACAAAACGGCGCATCCGGAAGCGACTGTCAGAACGCGACTTGAAGATGCTCTGTTAAACATAATCTATGCAACATTTTGACCAAAGAACCACCATCACATGTTATGTAGACCACAAGGAAGTGTTTTACATTTAGAAAAAAAATCATAATATGACCCCTTTAATGCGCCTTATAATCCGGTGCACCTTTTGTATGAAAAAAGACCTGAATAGACCCGCTCATCGGCAGTGCGCCTTATAATCCGCTGCGCCCTGTGGTCCGGAAAATACGGTAGTTGGAAGTGCAATTCTTGTAGAATGAAATGCGAACATTTCTACTGACACAGATGACAGCACATGATATAAATGTTCTTTTGACTAGTTTGAAAGTAGTCATTGAAGATGTTTTTTGTGCTGCCTTGTCTGACGTCCTGCCACTTTTTACAGTCAGTACGTTTTTATGTACTAAATTAGTCTGATTTGTCAAATAATTCAGTTTCTTCCATTTTCTCACCTACATGTGAAGTTCTAGTTTCCATGTTCTTATCTTTAATGTGACTACTGGCCATACACAATGTGCCTCTGGTACACATCAATACTATGAATGAACACATGTGGAGTTATGTAACTAACAAAAAAAGGTGAAATAACTGAAAACATGTTTTATATTCTAATTTCTTCAAAAAAGCCTCTGATTACTGCTTCGCACACTCTTGGCATTCTCTCGAGCTTCAAGAGGTAGTCACCTGAAATGGTTTTCACTTCACAGGTGTCATAGTTTTGATGCCCTCAGTGACAATCTACAATGTAAATAGTCATGCAAATAAAGAAAACACATTGAATGAAAAGGAGTGTCCAAACTTTTGGCCTGTACTGTATATATACTGTATGTCAAATTGGCAGTTCAGAGGGCCGCTTGTAATAATAAATATGAACATAAATGTATAATCACCTCGTGATATTAATACACAATTACACTATGAATTTGATTATTATATTTTTTAGGTACAACTTGATGGATAACAGGCTTTGAAGTCAGAAATCAGGGTTACAATCAAATATTTAGGAATTATTTTTGCTTTAACAAAAATGTTTTGGAATACTGAATATGTTCATACAATGTTGCATCAAGCTTGAAAGACATGCAATTACATGCAATTTTTATGTTAAAGTTAAAATGTTGAATACATTTAGTACTTTACTGATGCATACTATTTCCAAGCGTTTACGGGCCACATAAAGCAATGTGGGGGACCAGATCTGGCCCCTGGGCCTTGAGTTTGACACCGGTGATATATAATGCGAACATGTGTCAAAACATGCACCCTCTCTGTGTTGTCTGTCCTGTTATCAAACCCCAAAATATAACCCAATATATTAGATTGACTTGACATTTCTCACGCAGCTCAAAATCAGAACAGCATGGGGTGACTCTACAATCAATTTGTGGTACATTTTTCTTGTGATTTTGGACAAGCTGGTTGCGGTCTACGCAGAACTGATACACAAACCACTTTTGCTTGAAAAACCACTGATTACAATAACAATGTTGTCCGCATCTTTTTGGATTTTTTTTTTCCAAATGCAATTAAACAAAACAATCCAATATTTGAACCGTAATTCCTGTGTAAATGTGTTTGTCCATAGGACTCAAACCGACAAAATGATGACAACTTTCGCTGTAAACATAAACTTGTGCTAAAACACCACAAAAGATAATGAAACAACGCGAACGAGTTATTTAACAATCAGTAATAACCACTTCATGTAAGGGCATACACCAACTTCAATGCGTAAAAATTACTGCACAATGTTGGACCTTATTAATCCTGTGGTTCAGCTGAGCGTATACCATATTTTCCGGATCATAGGGCGCACCGGATTATAAGGCGCACTGCTGATGAGCGGGTCTATTCAAGTCTATTTTCATACACCGGATTGATTATAGGGCGCATTAAAGGGGGTCATATTATGATTTTTTTTCTAAATGTAAAATACTTCCTTGTGGTCTACATAACATGTAATGGTGGTTCTTTGGTCAAAATGTTGCATTGATGATGTTTTACAGATCATCTTCAAGTCGCTTTCTGACAGTCGCTTCAGGATGCGCCGTTTTGTGGGCGGTCTTATTTACGTGGCTCACCTTCGACAGCATCTTCTCCCTGTCATCTTTGTTGTAGCGGTGTAGCGTGCAAGGACGGAAGTGGAAGAAGTGTCAAAAGATGGAGCTAACTGTTTTAATGACATTCAGACTTTACTTCAATCAATAACGGAGCAGCATCTCCTCATCCGTGGCTCACAAGTGCAACAACAACGCCGGAAATGTGTCCTGTGAAAAAACGTCCGACCGGAATTCTCTAATAACTAATGTTCCTTGGATGCATAATGTAAACTCACTACACCGGTAGTTTTTAGCGCTTCCATAGCGAGATATAAGTTAGAACTTTATACTACTTTATATTAGAAATGGCAACAGCAGAGGATGAATGTCCCATAACAAGAAGATTGTGAAAAAGAAGAAGCTTATTGACTACAGGTCATCACGGACTACAATGGTGGAGGCGCGCAAATTTTCAGGACTTATACAGATCTCATATACATATCAGCAGGTACCAGAAGGTAAGAAAAGTTGGTTTTGTATAATATTGTGAAACAAAACACCGGATAATATGTCTGCTAATGCGTGCTATTTTGCGGCCCTTATACACACACCATAGTAATACATGAATCTCTGACTACGGTAGCCGTAATGCTCTGACAATCCATTAGGCGGTGCGACTTCAAAGTCATACTAAAACATTTTGACAGATTTTTGAGTGCCGTGTGTAACTTTCTTTATTTTCAATGGAACATTTAAAGTTTTGGTGTTGTTTACTCGCGTCATATTGCAGTCTACACGTCTCCTATGTGTGACTGCCATCTACCGGTCACACTTATCATTTCACCATGTACCAAATAAAATTACTTCGAGGTCGGCAAGCACAACCAGACATATTCTGTACATTAGGCGCACCGAGTTATAAGGCACACTGTTGATTTTTGAGAAAATAGTCCGAAAAATACGGTACTTTCAAGCAGTGCTTTTCAACCACAGTCTGGTGTGCTGTGGGAGATTATCTAATTTCACCTATTTGGGTTAAAAATATGTTTTGCAAACCAGTAATTACAGTCTGCAAATGATGTGTTGTTGTTGAGTGTCGGTGCTGTCTAGAGCTCGGCAGAGTAACCATGTAATACTCTTCCATATCAGTAGGTGGCAGCCGGTAGCTAATTGCTTTGTAGATGTCGTAAACATTGGGAGGCAGTGTGCAGGCAAAAAGGTGTCTATATGCTTAAACCAAAAATAAACAAAAGGTGAGTGCCCCTAAGAAAAGGCATTGAAGCTAATGCAGAACAAACCTAAAACTGAATTGGCTACAAATTAAAAACAGAATGCTGGACGACAGCAAAGACTTACTGTGGAGCAAAGACGGCGTCCACAAAGTACATCCGAACATGACATGAGAGTCAACAATGTCCCCACAAAGAAGGATAAAAACAACTGAAATATTCTTGATTGCTAAAACAAAGTAGATGCGGGAAATATCGCTCAACGGAAGACATGAAACTGCTACAGGAAAATACCAAAACAAGAGAAAAAGACACCAAAACAGGAGCGCAAGACAAGAACTAAAACACTACACACAGGAAAACAGAAAAAAACCCTCCAAATAAGTCAAGTACACCTACTTTGAGACAAGAGCTATAGTAATGCGTGCTCAGTTATGGTTTGAAGTCATATCCAACAATTGCGACAACGACTTTTTACTGTCAACTGAGTTTTTTTTTTAACTACCGTATTTTTCGGACTATAAGTCGCAGTTTTTTTCATAGTTTGGCCGGGCTCCAGTGCGACTTATATATGTTTTTTTCCTTTTTTATTATGCATTTTCGGCAGGTGCGACTTATACTCCGAAAAATACGGTATTTCTGCTGGGGGTGTGCCTCCGCATTTTTTCATCACAAAAAATGTGCCCTGGCTCAAAAAAGGTTGAAAAACGCTGCTTTAAAAAACCCTTAAATGTCCTTCAAATGAGTTTCAAATGATCATCATATTATCTGACTCTATTTACATTCATGCAAATATGCACAAGTGTTCCGACCAATTTAAGGAATTTCCGTCAATTGGAATGAGTCTTCTTGCCAACTGGGGTTTGCTACTCCTTCTAGGTGTCATCAAAGCTCCCCAGTTGGTTAAACCTCCAACATGTGTGAGAGTGTTTTCTTTCTGGGGAGGGGGTAGGAGGAGGAGGACTGCAGGGAGCTAATTAGAAACCATTCTCTAACTCAGGGCCAAATGGAGCAATTATCTGGCCGAGTGAGTAGATAATTCCCTCCCATTCATCTCCCACTGTCAGTGTCCCGCTGCCCACCAAACCTGCGCTGAAGATTGGATGCTGCAGCTTGTTGACACCTCACCTCTTCCTCCCTCCTTGGCAAAAGCCCCTTGTGTCTCCTTACGGGTGGATCACCTCCTAGCCCCCTGGTTTCTCCCATGCTTGTCGCATACCAGCGCCGACCCCCGACAGGATTTATGACTACCACATTTCAGCTTTAGCTAATGAGTCTGTTGGACACTGGTGGGAGAGCTGGCGACAAGTATGATTAATGGAACAGCTTGATAAGTCCCATGCTTGAAAAAAAAAACCCTGCAACATATGGCTTAGCTGATTGAGATCGAATTAAACACGGGGTTGGCGAGTGCGTGGGAAAACAAAAAACTCCAAATTCGACACTTTTTTTTTTTTTGTGATAAACTTTTTCTTTTTTTGGTCGCCGTCCAGTTTTTTGGGAATGCTGCGTGCGAGGAGAGGCGGGAGTAACTCCAAGTTTTACATTTCACTGCACTTCCAAGGTTGGCGAGAGAGTTCGTGGCGCTGACAGGAGCTGCCATTTATTACCACGTGTATCTCACTTAAGAGCGAGACAAAGAAGGCATCCTTTCAACAGGCGGGCCGCGTCGCGAGGAGCCGCTCAGAAAGACTTGAGCCCATGCAGAACTAAAGTATGCCGTCATGGACGCAAAGAGAGGTACACGCCGGTGGTGATGGACGGTTTTATCATGCCTGAGAAATTCCTACAATTTCATAATTCAACATGTCTGAAAAGGAGTAGGAAGAAGCAGAACTTATTCCATCCGTGTGGCAGCCAATACTGATACTTTGCTCAATTGTTTGAATTAGGCTTGTACGGTATACCGGTACTAGTATAGTAACACGGTACTAATGAATCAACAATGGTACTATACTCTGTTTGAAAAGTACTGGTTCTTTAACCAGCATGACATTGCTGGTTTTACGAGCAGAGGAGCATGTTCGGCAGCGCACAATCACGGAGTACATACAAGCAGACACAGTGTGTAGCCAGAAAAGGGAGAACGGACGCATTTTGGTCTAAAAACTAAAAATAAAGGTGAAGTTTTAACACTGAAACGCCCTCAGGAAGAGGTGCTTTAAAACATGGCTAGCTAGCTAGGAGCTAACATCCATCTGTGTTTTAGCTACTTCTAAATCACTAATCCTCGCCTCCATGGCGACAAATAAAGTAAGTTCCTTACAAGTATCATCCCTGCAGGACGAGTAATAGCTAAACATGCTTCACTACACACCGTAGGAGGATACAATAGCTCACCGGCGTCACCGCTGACAAAAGATAGCGCTCCTGAATGTAAACAAATGCCATGGGTGGATCTACACCTGACATCCACTGTAATGATACCAAGTGCAGGAGCATATCTAGTCGATACTACTATGATTACATCAATATTTTTTTAGCTTCACAAAATCTTTTTTTGTTTGAAAAAAAATGGCTAGCTAGCTCGCTAGCAGCTAATGTCCATCAGCAATCGGCAGTGTTTTAGCTACTTCTAAATCACTAATCCTCGCCTCCATGGCGACAAATAAAGTACATTTCTTACAAGTATCATCCCTGCAGGACGACGAATAGCTAAACATGCTTCACTACACACTGTAGGAAGATACAATAGCTCACCGGCGTCACAATGTAAACAAAGGCCATGGGTGGATCTACACCTGACATCCACTGTATTGATACCAAGTACAATAGCGTATCTAGTTGATACTACTATGATTACATCCATATTTGTTATCATCACAAAATCTTGTTTCTTTTTAAATTCATATTATGTTTATAAACTCAGGAAATACATGAGGACTTTGAATATGACCAATGTATGATCCTGTAACTACTTGGTATCGGATCGATGCCTAAATTTGTGGTATCATCCAAAACTAATGTAAAGTATCAAACAACAGAAAAATAAGTGATTATTACATTTTAACAGAAGTGTAGATAGAACATGTTGAAACAGAAAATAAGCAGATATTAACAGTAAATGAACAAGTAGATTAATAATTCATTTTCTACCACTTGTTCTTAATAATGTTGACAAAATAATAGAATGATAAATGACACAATATGTTACTGCATACGTCAGCAGACTAATTAGGAGCCTTTGTTTGTTTACTTACTACTAAAAGACAAGTTGCAATACCCTAAGATTTTGTGTTAAAATAAAGACAATAATGCAATTTTTTGTGGTTCCCCTTTGTTTAGAAAAGTATCAAAATACATTTTGGTACCGGTACCAAAATATTGGTATCGAGACAACCCTACTAGTGTACTTTGTCACCTGTAACACAAAGCTGAGCTGCTGATATTCTTAGCATATCTACAGTTTGTAAACATTTGCATTTGAAAATAGAGGAAACTTTCTATAAAATAAGGGAAAATGACAGAACATTTGGGAATCTTTCCGCCAGCACTCGCCATTGTTGTTGTTTTATTGTGTTTTCAAGGTCTGACTACAAGATGCTACTAGAGCATGCCAATGCCGAAGTGGACACTGGGAAAGAAGAGCAAAATGTGGGCGTTTACTCAGGAAAATGGGATGGTTGGATTTACTTTGTTAACAACATTAAGACTACCAAAATGGCCACTGCGTCCTTACACACTAAAACATGTTGGTTTAAAAAATAACCCAATTTTAACCCAACTGCTGGTTGAGAAAAGGACAAACCCCTTATTTGAGTTATTTTAACTCAACATTTTGGGTTAATCTTTTCAACCCAACAGTTGCGTTTAATTATTTAATCAACAAGTTGAATTATGATAACTTAATATTGGGTTATTCCCAACCAAACTATTGGGTTGAATTATTTAACCCAAAAGTTGAGTTATGATAACTCAATGTTGGTTGATTCATAACCCAGCTATTGGGTTGAATTTATTTAACACAAAAGCTGAGTTATGCTCACTAGTTGGGTTATTCCTAACCCAACTATTGGGTTGCACAAGTTAGTGCTCCTTGACCAAATAGTTGGTTAAAAATGATAAATTTTACTGCTGGTTTGTGCTACTCCTTCCCAACTACTGATCAACATTATTTTTATTCCCTTAAAATATACTCAAAAGCAAGATATGAGTGACATTTTCTTTACAAGAATTGCCGTGTAAGGTCATAGTAGTCCTATACAGCATGCTCATATATGTTCATGTACATACGATGTGTGATTGTAAATATTGTTAAAAATTCTCTTCAAGAAAAAGTACCTTTTTAATAATAAAATCCTTTTACCCAAAAATGTGTTACTCATTGAAAAACAAGCCAGAAACGGTTCATTGTTTTGAAAACCCAGAAGTTGAGTTAAAATAATACCCTTATAACCCCAAAAATGGACTTCTCTTCATAAAAATAACCACAAAATTTAACCCAACACTCGCAACTCATAAATTGGGTTATCAAAAATAACCCAGCATTTTTTAGTGTGTAGGTGTTTCATCGTGAAGAGGTTTGGACTCTAAGGTTTGTTTCATGTGAATGATCACACATTTGATCTGGTTTCTTCCCACACCTGCATGTCTCTTTTAACACTGCGGATTAATAGGAGCCCCCTTGACCTCTGCCTGGGTCAGAGGGGTCAGGAAGAAGGAACATTTAGAAATGTCTGGTACCAATCTTGACGCCTCTAATAAAATTCTCTGGCGATGGGAGAGACATCACTGGGTCTCTCCTGTCCTCCCAAATACACCTCTGTACTCTGGCAGCAAGGGGAACATGTCGCTTCATTGTTAAATGGGGACAATTTCCTTTTGCAGGGCTTGGAGTTTAACTCCTGGGACTTGTCGGGTGGGATCTGCCCCTATTGCAGAGCTGGGCACATATTTTGACTCTGGGGCCACATTGAGAGGGGGGAGGGGCAATGTGTATGTGTGTATAAATGATATATACACACTTAGCTGTAAAAATCTGCTGTGTGTTTGGGTCCCTTTATTTCAGGAACACTAATACTAAAAGTCACAATGTCTGAGAGAGTTCGAAAAAAGTTATGACAGACCACCTCAAAAAAAACGGAATGGAATTTTACAGTTTTTTTTACTGAATGGGACACCCAAAATGTACATGAAAATAAAGAAAGTGGGATTTACAATATTAACTATGAACAATAAAACACTGAATATTAACAACATATGAACATAGCTCCTCTTTTACTTCTCAGACCAACTCCTCGATAGTTGTGTATCTTTTACGATCAAGCAAAACACAACAAAAATGTAACAAACGGCAAAATATGAATGCAAAGTGTAATTAACACCTACAACAAGGTTGTCAAACTAATTTTTATTGAGGGCCACATTGTAGTTATGGCTGCCCTCAGAGGGCCGCTTGTAACAACGGACGCTATATGAATTTGCCTGTGAATTTGTCTATTATATTTTTTTTTTACGTACACTGTAAAACAAATCTGCATTTTTTACAGTAAAAAACTTGCAACTCAATCATCAGAATTTTACTATAAAATGTCCAGTGTTTTTTTGCAACATATTACGGTAAATGGAAAAACTTTACCATCGTTTTTTTTTAATTCTGGCAACTGAGCTGCCATTTTTTTTTACCGTTAAAAAAACTGTGATACTGTTTTACCATTAACAATAAAAATAACAACCATAGATCTTTCAGTAATAACACTGGCAGCTCAGTCGACATAATTTCCCGTACAAAAAAACAGTGGTAGTGTTTTTAAAATGTACGTTAATATGCTGTAAAAAACATCGCACATTTTACATTAAAATGTATTGCCATTTTTGCCGTGTACAATTTGATGGATAACTTGCTCTAAAACCATAAGTCGAGCAGAAATTTACGTATTTTAACAAAATAAAATGTTTGGAAAGTATGATAATATGTTTTTGCTATATGGGATAATATTACAATTTAAAAGGTATGAAATGTCATGTGGTGCCTGCATTTTCTTCTGTTAAAATGGGAAGAATAAATACATTTAGTAAGAAAAGATGAAGTACTTTATTGACGCATATTATTTCCAGGCCTTTGTGGGCAACATATAACGATCCCTGACCTACAATATGATATATTATCATTTTTATGCATACCGTAATAACTCGTTTAACACCCAAAAGCGCATATTTCAACCATTGAAATATTTTCTATAGTTCAAGACTTACAGTAATTTAAAAACAGCACTGCACATCATAATGTCGGCTACAGTTTTGATGTCAAAGGTCTAAAAAAATGATGTAGAACGTCCGGCGGGCTGGATTGAAAATCTTAATGGGGCGCATATAGCTCGCGGGCCGTGTTTTGCCCAGGTCTGCCCTATTGTATGTATACATTCCGCTACAAAACAGTGGGATTTACAATATTAACTATGAACAATAAAACACTGAATATTAACAACATATGAACATCGCTCCTCTTTTACTTCTCAGACCAGCTCTTTGATAGACATCTTTTACAATCAAGCAAAACACAACAAAAATGGAACAAACAGCAAAATATGAACGCAAAGTGTAATAATCACCTACAATATGATACATTATCACTTTTATGCAAATTAGAGTGTCCGCCCTGAGATCGGTAGGTTGTGAGTTCAAACCCTGGCCGAGTCATACCAAAGACTAGGGATGGGTCCGGCAACACCGATGCATGCGTCAAGCTCGTAGAGCGAAACCCTGTGTCGGTGCGCGTACCGCTTTTAGAAAGCCACGTGACCGATCATGTGCTGTTTCGGTCATGTGACCGATACGCAAACTGTGTTGCACTAACACCTCCTCTGTGCCCTGTGAGCGGCTCTTTTCTACAGCCGGATAAATAATAACTAAGAAGAGAAATCGTTTAAAATGTAATACCTTGGAAAAACTGTTTTTTTAAAAATAAAAATGTGTAAAAATAATAAAAATAATAAATTCCCAGTCCACAAGCATCCTCATTCACAACACATTCTCTTAGATTTCCATGTTATGATACATGCTCACATTATTTATTGACTGTATCTAAAAAAGATAAAAATATATTTTTATTTAAATGAAGATATGAAATAATCCTAAATGAAATACAATGACTTGGTTTATATTATTGTATATACTGGGTCATAAAATCAGTGTCAGTTGAGTCGGTCCATAGATGTCAGTATTTAGTGACACAGTGTCGACACAGTATCAATACAGTTTTGCTTTATGACGCCTCATCAACCCATCACTACCAAAGACTATAAAAATGGGACCCATTACCTCCCTGCTTGGCACTCAGCATCAAAGGTTGGAATTGGGGGTTAAATCACCAAAAATGATTCCCGGGCGCGGCCACTGCTGCTGCTCACTGCTCCCCTCACCTCCCAGGGGGTGATCAAGGGTGATGGGTCAAATGCAGAGAATAATTTCGCCACACCTGGTGTGTGTGTTGGTGTGTGTGACAATCATTGGTACTTTAACTTTAACTTAACATTTGTTTCCGCATCTGTTCCTGACACATGCATTTGGGGCTGGCTGCTCTGAAAACAAACCCCGCCCACTCTGCTTTGTTCCTGGTCTGAGCTGCTGTGACGTAGATCAGTGGTTCTCAAATGGGGGTACGCGTACCCCTGGGGGTACTTGAAAGTATGCCAAGGGGTACGTGAGATTTTTTTTAAATATTCTAAAAATAGCAACAATTCAAAAATCCTTTATAAATATAAATAAAAACCTCTCTTTTTTTCCAAATAGTTCAAGAAAGACCACTACAAATGAGCAATATTTTGCACTTTTATGCAATTTAGTAAATCAGAAACTGATGACATAGTGCTGTATTTTACTTCTTTATCTCTTTTTTTCAACCAAAAATGCTTTGCTCTGATTAGGGGGTACTTCAATCATACTTGCCAACCTTGAGACCGCCGATTTCGGGAGGTGGGGGGTGGGGGTGGGGGCGTGGTCGGGGGTGGGGCAGGGCGTGGTTGGGGGCGTGGTTAAGAGGGGAGGAGTATATTGACAGCTAGTCACCAAGTCAAGTATTTCATACATATATATATATATATACAGGTAAAAGCCAGTAAATTAGAATATTTTGAAAAACTTGATTTATTTCAGTAATTGCATTCAAAAGGTGTAACTTGTACATTATATTTATTCATTGCACACAGACTGATGCATTCAAATGTTTATTTCATTTAATTTTGATGATTTGAAGTGGCAACAAATGAAAATCCAAAATTCCGTGTGTCACAAAATTAGAATATTACTTAAGGCTAATACAAAAAAGGGAGTTTTAGAAATGTTGGCCAACTGAAAAGTATGAAAATGAAAAATATGAGCATGTACAATACTCAATACTTGGTTGGAGCTCCTTTTGCCTCAATTACTGCGTTAATGCGGCGTGGCATGGAGTCGATGAGTTTCTGGCACTGCTCAGGTGTTATGAGAGCCCAGGTTGCTCTGATAGTGGCCTTCAACTCTTCTGCGTTTTTGGGTCTGGCATTCTGCATCTTCCTTTTCACAATACCCCACAGATTTTCTATGGGGCTAAGGTCAGGGGAGTTGGCGGGCCAATTTAGAACAGAAATACCATGGTCCGTAAACCAGGCACGGGTAGATTTTGCGCTGTGTGCAGGCGCCAAGTCCTGTTGGAACTTGAAATCTCCATCTCCATAGAGCAGGTCAGCAGCAGGAAGCATGAAGTGCTCTAAAACTTGCTGGTAGACGGCTGCGTTGACCCTGGATCTCAGGAAACAGAGTGGACCGACACCAGCAGATGACATGGCACCCCAAACCATCACCCAACCATGCAAATTTTGCATTTCCTTTGGAAATCGAGGTCCCAGAGTCTGGAGGAAGACAGGAGAGGCACAGGATCCACGTTGCCTGAAGTCTAGTGTAAAGTTTCCACCATCAGTGATGGTTTGGGGTGCCATGTCATCTGCTGGTGTCGGTCCACTCTGTTTCCTGAGATCCAGGGTCAACGCAGCCGTCTACCAGCAAGTTTTAGAGCACTTCATGCTTCCTGCTGCTGACCTGCTCTATGGAAATGGAGATTTCAAGTTCCAACAGGACTTGGCGCCTGCACACAGCGCAAAATCTACCCGTGCCTGGTTTACGGACCATGGTATTTCTGTTCTAAATTGGCCCGCCAACTCCCCTGACCTTAGCCCCATAGAAAATCTGTGGGGTATTGTGAAAAGGAAGATGCAGAATGCCGAACCCAAAAACGCAGAAGAGTTGAAGGCCACTATCAGAGCAACCTGGGCTCTCATAACACCTGAGCAGTGCCAGAAACTCATCGACTCCATGCCACGCCGCATTAACGCAGTAATTGAGGCAAAAGGAGCTCCAACCAAGTATTGAGTATTGTACATGCTCATATTTTTCATTTTCATACTTTTCAGTTGGCCAACATTTCTAAAAATCCCTTTTTTGTATTAGCCTTAAGTAATATTCTAATTTTGTGACACACGGAATTTTGGATTTTCATTTGTTGCCACTTCAAATCATCAAAATTAAATGAAATAAACATTTGAATGCATCAGTCTGTGTGCAATGAATAAATATAATGTACAAGTTACACCTTTTGAATGCAATTACTGAAATAAATCAAGTTTTTAAAAATATTCTAATTTACTGGCTTTTACCTGTATATATATATATATATATATATATATATATATATATATATATATATATATATATATATATATATATATATATATATATATATATAGATATAGATATAGATATAGATATATATATAGATATATATACATATAGATATATAGATATCTACATCCTGAAAATATGCAAACAAAACTGTGTTTAGATAATTGATACTTCAAACTTGCATAAATAAATATTAAGGAATATAACATAACTTGGCTTCTGAGAGTTTCAAAATGTAATGAATAAAATGCTAAAGTTGTTGATAAACAAGCAATTATTTTAATAATTAAATATGGTCATTTTAAATGAATTATTATGATAATTTAAAATCAATTATTTGAAATATGTTTATTTTAATGTATGATTCTATGGCTGGATGTAATAAGGAGTCACGAAAAAATACAAATAAAAATACAATTAATTTTGATGTTTTTAGCAAAATATAGTAAAAATGTATTTAGTTTTTTTTTTTTTTTAAATTAATAAATATATTTATTTTTAGGTAAAATAAACATAATAAAACAATTTATCTCTAGTCTGGATGATTTAGTTCTTGTCACCCTGTTGTCCTCCCGTCATGAAAAAAGGCTGTCCTCACTCAGGTCCGCATGGAGCTGGAGGGGGCGTGGCTTCCAGCTCCGGGTGAAAATCAGGAGATTTTCGGGAGAATATTTGTCCCGGGAGTTTTTTGGGAGAGGTGCTGAATTTCGGGAGTCTCCCGGAAAATTCGGGAGGGTTGGCAAGTATGACTTCAATGAAACAAAAATTCACATCACTGAAAAAAGGTTGAGAACCACTGACGTAGATGCCCGTAATAACTCCTATAACACCCAAAAGTGCAGATTTCAACCATTGAAATACTTTCTATAGTTCAAGACTTACGGTCATTTAAAAACAGCACTGCACATCATAATGGCGGCTACAGTTTTGATGTTAAAGGTATAAAAAAAGTATGAAGAACGTCCGACGGGCCGAATTGAAAATCTTAATGGGCCGTGGTCTGCCATATTGTATGTATGCATTCAGTTACAAGACAACAAAGGAATGCATGATATCGCTCAATGGGACAAGTTAGCAGATGGACACTGCAGTTCTCCTCATGATCACTCCTTGGGTTTGACCATCTGACCTGGCATCACACTGAGAGGCAGGATGTGTGTGTGCCGCTCCCTCCAAGGCCACACAGAGAGCAAATCCTCACAGGGAGGAAAGAGCAAAGTACTCTTTCTTTCCTTTCTTCTCCAGGCAAAAACAGCACTACGTATTTATTTGTTTACTACCATCATCACTGACAAATGTTTCATGTCAGTTGTTTGATATCCTTATCAGGACACCACTGCCTTTCCAGCAACTTTCCAGATCATTTCAGAGCGACCCTCGCGCAAAACCCACAAAAAACAGTACAGCAAAAGAATCAAATGATCCTCTTTGGGAGAAATGTAATTTTACACACGCCCTCTTTTTAAAAAAAAAAGTCCCTACACACAAATGGATGGCTGCACATCATGCATCAAGGGGAAGCTATCGGCATCTGCTAGTACATTTACATGCACAGTTTACTTGAGCTACTGCTTTAGCTCAACTGGGATATTTAATTGGACTGCAGGTACTTGCATTGTCCCAGTATATACTGCATGTGCAAAAGGGAAATCAATTTAGGATGCAAGGTTTTGCTACGCCTTTGAATATCTTTGCATTGGACTTTTTCCAGTAGAGAGCGAGTGTACATGAAATATGGACTGCAGGCTTCCAACAGTGCAAACAAGGCATCGAGCTTGGAGACTTTTCACAAATAAAGTTATGTTCGTTTGAATGGTGCAGCGCGCCACTTCCTTTGTAGCAGTTATTCACGATAGCAACCATCTTGTAATATTGAATAAAACTCAAGGTAATCCACAAAGTCACCGTATTGACCTGGATATAAGACGACCCCTCTTTTTTAAAACACATTTTGGGTGGAAAAAGACAAGAATCCAAGAGAAATTATGTTGATTGAAGTACAAAAAAACAAAAATGACAGTTTTTGATGACTCAGCTTTATTGATCACAATTACCGTATTTTTCGGACTATAAGGCGCACTTCAAATTATTTCATTTTCTCAAAAATCGACAGTGCGCCTTATAGCCCGCTGCTAATGTACGGCATAATTCTGGTTGTGCTTACTGGCCTAGAATAAATTTCATTTGGTACATGGTGAATGATAAGTGTGACCAGTAGATGACAGTCATACATAAGAGGTAAGTGTAGACTGCAATATGATGGCAGCAAACAATGTTAAATGTTCCATTGAGAATATAATACATGACACACGGCGCTCAAAACTCTGTCAACATGTTTTTAGTACGACTTTGGCAAGCTATGAAGCCGCACCGCTTGATGGATTCTCAACGCATTAAACATACAAGTATTATTATGGTGTGTGTATAAGGACCACAAAATGGCACCCGCAATATTATGCAAAACCTTACCTTCTGGTACCTGCTGATGTGCATTTGGGATCTGCATAAGTCCTGAAAATGTGCGCGGATCCGCCTTTGTAGTCCGTGGAGACGCCGTGGACATAAGCTTCTTTTTTTTCTCTATCTTCTTATGTGGCATTCATCTTCCGCTGTTGCCATTTCTAACATAAAGTAGTGTAAAGTTCTTACTTATATCTGTCAGTAGACTAGCTAGCAAAGCGCTAAAAACTGTAGTGAGTTTACATTATTCACCCAAGGAACTTTAGTTATTAGAGAGTTCCGGTTGGACGACTTTTCACGGGACACATTTCCGGCGTTGTTGTTGCACTAGTGAGCCACGGATGAGAAGATGCTGCTCCGTTATTGATTGAAGTAAAGTCTGAATGTCATTAAAACAGTTAGCTCCATCTTTTGACACTTCTTCTACTCCCGTCCTTGCACGCTACACCACTACAACAAAGATGACGGGGAGAAGACGCTGCCGAAGGTGAGCCACGTAAATAAGACCGGCCACAAAACGGCGCATCCTGAAGCGACTGTCAGAAAGCGGCTTGAAGATGATCTGTAAAACATCATCAATGCAACATTTTGACCAAAGAACCACCATTACATGTTATGTAGACCACAAGGAAGTGTTTTAATGACATTCAGACTTTACTTCAATCAATAACAGAGCAGCATCTCCTCATCCGTGGCTCACTAGTGCAACAACAACGCCGGAAATGTGTCCCGTGAAAAAACATCCGACCGAAACTCTCTAATAACTAAAGTTCCTTGGGTGAATAATTAAACTCACTACACCTGTGTGTTTTAGCGCTTTCATGGCGAGTTTACTGACAGATATAAGTTAGAACTTTACACTACTTTATATTAGAAATGGCAATAGCAGAGGATGAATGTCCCATAACAAGAAGATAGAGAAAAAGAAGAAGCTTATCGACTACGGTGTCGCCACAGACTACAAAGGCGGAAGCGCGGAAATTTTCAGAATGTATGCAGATCCCAAATACAGATCAGCAGGTACCAGAAGGTAAGGAAAGTGTTGCATAATATTGCAAAACAAAATGGCAGATAATATGTCTTACCTTATACACACGCCATAATAATACTCTTATGTTGAAGCACAGTACAATCCATCAAGCGGTGCGGCTTCATAGCTTACCAAAGTCGTACTAAAACATTTTGATAGATTTTTGAGCGCCGTGTGTAATGTTCTATATTTTCAATGAAACATATAAAATGTTGGTGTTTGCTTGAGTCATATTGCAGTCTACACGTATCTCTTATGTGTGACAGCCATTTACTGGTCTCACCTATCATTTCACCATGTACCAAATAAAATAGCTTCAAGGTCGGTAAGCACAACCAAAATTATTCCGCACATTAGACGCACCGGGTTAGAAGGCACACTGTTGAGTTTTGAGGAAAAATGAATACATTTAAGTGCGCCTTATAGTTCGAAAAATACGGTACTATTTTGACGTGACCTTTAGCAAGTTTAGCTACAATTAGAGAGTACGCCATGCCTTGAGAGCCAGCGTCCTCTGCAGTGAACATTAGTATTTTACTATTTTTTTACACGCAGAGGATGCTGCATGGTTCTCAAAATGATACATTATACTTTGAGTTATTCAAAAAACAGCGTCCTCTTTAGTGGACATTAATTTATTTTTGCATCACAAGTTTTTTTTTTGCTATTTTTTTTATTGAGAACCAACGTCCTCTGCAGTGGACATATGTTTATGATCGATTTCTCGAGTCAGTTACACATTTCCTAAAAAAAACAACATCATTTGATGCAGAACTAACTAGGGTTGTATGGTATACCGGTACTGGTATAGTATCGCGGTACTAATGAATCAAAAAACGGTACTGTACTCTGTTTGAAAAGTACCGGTTCGCCATATTTATTTTTTTACAGGCATGACGGCTAGTCGGCGTCACGTCGTGACATTGCTGGTTTTACGAGCAGAGGAGCATGTTCGGCAGCGCACAATCACAGAGTACTTACAAGCAGACACAGTGTGTAGACAGGAAAGGGAAAATGGACGCATTATATCTCTTATGTGTGACTGGTCACATTTATCATTTCACCATGTACCAAATAATATAGCTTCAAGGTCAATCAATCAATCATCCATCCATCCGTTTTCTACCGCTTGTCCCTTTTGGTGTCGCCGGGGTGCTGGAGCCTATCTCAGCTACAATCAGGCAGAAGGCCGTGTACACCCTGGACAAGTCGCCACCAAGTTTATTTCTATCACAAGTGTCTCAAAGGGCTGCACAAGCCACAACAACATCCTTGGCTCAGATCCCACATCAGGTCAATAAACACAACCAGAATTATTCCGTACATGAGGCGCACCGGGTTGAAAGGCGCACTGTCCAGTTTTGAGAAAATGAAAGGATTTTAAGTGCGCCTTATAGTCCGAAGAATACGGTAGTTTGATTGGCAACACTAAATGTGAATGTTGTTTGTCTCTGTTGGCGACTTGTCCAGGGTGTACCCAACCCTCCGCCCGAATGCAGCTGGGATAGGCTCCATCACCCTTGCAACCCAGAGAGGGACAAGCGGTAGAAAATGGATGGAATTGCTGTCATTAATTCCTGCCAACTACCAAGACGCTGCGCCTTTGGCCTTGTTACCTGATGCCCTCAGTCACAAACCTCCAGCGGCCTTTTTTCCCAGAAACTCCCCACCCTGAGGATAGACTTTTTACCCCGAGGTGCACCACAGTAGCTCTTTGAATGGACTTTCCAGACCACAGCTTAGCTCAGCTGCTCAGGCAATCAGCGCTCCTTTTTTTTTTTTTAGTGTGTGTGAAAAACGTACGTCGGAGTTTGACGTTGCCGACACGCGTGTTTGTTTGCGCCGGGCGTGATCTTTCAGTGCGCGGCGCCGAGACGCATACATCATCTTGTCGGGACATCCTCACGGCGGTCCCCAAATGGCTCGCCAGCCTCTGTTTACATCATACTTGTCTGTGTGTGTACTCAAGCGACGTTTTTCTATTTTTCCAACACTATTTTGATTAGCGGGACAAATGTAGACGGATGAACTTGCTAAAATAAGGTGTATATTTGTTCTGGCTCGGAGCGACACTTTATAACACTAATCCGGAGCTTTTTCGTGTTTAAACAGTTTTTGCGATTATGTAAAACATTTGAGGATTTTTGGTGAAAAAGCAATTATTCAGCAGAGCTGTTGACTTCGTGGCATGCAATAAGTCCTTTCATCTGGTATTGATTGAAACATTTCACTTCAGCTCCAAGAATTCCTGCTATTTCAATGTCGAACCTGGGGAAGATAATTTCTGCAGCCGGTAATCTAATACTCAGGTCCACTATTTGGCATCTCTCGCTGATCTCATGACGCGTGAAACCGAGGGGTATTAATCGAGACTTAGTTCCCGGCCTCTCATCACAAAGGTGCCCGAGCGCACCAAATCCTCGCTTCATTTCTTCATATGAACTCATTTCCTATGGCGCTGGTTCTGGAGTTCACGGTAATGTAACCTGAGGAGAGCGCACACCGAAGGGGTTCGGGGGGCTGAAAGCGTCCAAAAGCCAGAGAATTAACCCCTTGGGTCAACCGCATTATCCACCTCTATTTATAGTAAAACTTTAATTTTTAGCGGGTGAAAAAAGGCAAAAAAACTGGATTACAGGGGTCACAGTTTGAGATTTGCAGTTAATTAAATCAACTGTGGAGATTGACAAAATCTGGGCCTTTTCCCTTCCATATTCTCTCTTCTTGGGATCCTAATTAGATTAGCCAGAGTGCTTGAGATCCTTTATTTTTTTCATTAGGAGGAGATTAAAAAGGAGTCGTTTATACACTGAACAACAACAAAAAAAATTCCTCTCATTTTTCTTGAGCTGAAATCAAAAATCTTGTTTGTGCACATGCCAGGTAATTCACCCACATCTTACAAAACCCAAAACCAGTGAAGTTAGCACATTGTGTAAATGGTAAATAAAAACAGAATACAATGATTTGCAAATCCTTTTTAACTTTTCAATTGAATAGACTGCAAAGACAAGATACTTAAAGGCCTACTGAAATGCTATTTTCTTATTTAAACGGGGATAGCAGGTCCATTCTATGTCATACTTGATCATTTCGCGATATTGCCATATTTTTGCTGAAAGGATTTAGTAGAGAACATCGACGATAAAGTTCGCAACTTTTGGTCGCTGATAAAAAAGCCTTGCCTCTACCGGAAGTAAGCAGACGAGTAGCGTGACGTCACAGGTTGTGGAGCTCCTCACATCCAAACATTGTTTACAATCATGGCCACCAGCAGCGAGAGCGATTCGGACCGAGAAAGCGACGATTTCCCCATTAATTTGAGCGAGGATGAAAGATTTGTGGATGAGGAAAGTGAGAGTGAAGGACTAGAGGGCAGTGGGAGCGATTCAGATAGGGAAGATGCTGTGAGAGGCGGGTGGGACCTGATATTCAGCTGGGAATGACTAAAACAGTAAATAAACACAATATACTCTATTAGCCACAACACAACCAGGCTTATATTTAATATGCCACAAATTAATCCCGCATAACAAACACCTCCCCCCTCCCGTCCATATAACCCGCCAATACAACTCAAACACCTGCACAACACACTCAATCCCACAGCCCAAAGTACCGTTCACCTCCCCAAAGTTCATACAGCACATATATTTCCCCAAAGTCCCCAAAGTTACGTACGTGACATGCACATAGCGGCACGCACGTACGGGCAAGCGATCAAATGTTTGTAAGCCGGAGCTGCATGCGTACTCACTGTACCGTGTCTACGTATCCAACTCAAAGTCCTCCTGGTATGAGTCTATGTTGTCCCAGTTCTCCACAGGCCAATGGTAAAGCTTGACTGTCATTTTTCGGGAATGTAAACAATGAAACACCGGCTGTGTTTGTGTTGCTGCAGCCGGCCGCAATACACCGCTTCCCACCTACAGCTTTCTTCTTTGCTGTCTCCATTGTTCATTGAACAAATTGCAAAAGATTCACCAACACAGATGTCCAGAATACTGTGGAATTTTGCGATGAAAACAGACGACTTAATAGCTGGCCCCATGCTGTCCCAAAATGTCCTCCACAATCCGTGACGTCACGCGCTGACGTCATCATACCGAGACGTTTTCAGCAGGATATTTTGCGCGGAATTTAAAATTGTGCCGTATTGGCATGTGTTGCAATGTTAACATTTCATCACTGATGTATAAACTATCAGACTGCGTGGTCGGTAGTAGTGGGTTTCAGTAGGCCTTTAATGTTCGAACTGAGAGACTTATTTTTTTATTTGCAAATAATCATTGACTTAGAATTTAATGGCAGCAACACATTGCAAAAAAGTTGTCAGAGGGGCATTTTTACCACTGTGTTACATGGCCTTTCCTTTTAACAACACTCAGTAAACGTTTGGGCATGAATGGTGCCTTCACAGATGTGTAAGCTACCCATGCCTTGGGCACTAATACACCACCATACCATCACAGATGCTGGCTTTTGAACTTTGCGCCTAGAACAGTCCTGATTGTTCTTTTCCTCTTTGGTTCGGAGGATACGACATCCACAGTTTCCAAAAACAATTTGACGTACCAACTTCACTGGTTTTGGGTTTTGTAGGTGTATCAGGATGCTGAGTAGACTGCATAATTATAGCACGGGTGTGCCTTTGGTTGGCCACCTTAAAAGGCGACTGCAAAATATGCAGTTTTATCCCAGAAAGTAAATTGAATGTTCATTTCTCGACCATAAGCCATCTCCAAAGGCGTTTCCTTAGAATATGGCACACAATCCAAACAACCAGGTGTAACCACATCAGCTCAGGACGTCTACATCCAGCATCTTCTTCTCCAAGATGGTCTGAGGCCATCCAACCAGCACAGATCACGCCGTGTGGGTGAGCGGTTTGCTGATGTCAACTTAGTGGATCAGGAGGTCAATGGTGGCTTTATGTGCAGGCGTATGTTAAAGGGGAACTGCACTTTTTGGGGAATTTTGCCTATCCTTCACAATCAATATGAAAGATATGACGACGGATTGATTTTTTTTTAATGCATTCTAAATATTAAAATAAATTAGATCAAAAGTCCGCTTAATTTCTAATAACATTAATAACATTTAAAATGTACATATTTTGATAATTTTAAGCATACGCAGCACAATAATTTCAAAATACCATCACAATGTTAGCTTTTTCACTGATTATTGCTCACTGCAGACTTTGTGAGACCCAACAAAGATAATAAAACATCACTTACTGTACCAGGTCTGCTGTCATTAGGACGCCGACTGCTGGGATGTTCATATATTCCCATTTAGGTGAAACATGTCTCATAATCCTTGCAAACAAACGGGGTTGAACAAATGCTTTTTGAGTCGTTCACGCCAGTTCCAGGTCCTAAAATGCCTGTCAAAGTGTCCCAACTTGTCGGATTACCTACTCAGGTGAGATGTCCAGGTGAGATGCATAATTTAGGATCTAGAATAAACTTCCACGGGCAAAGAAGCCAGGAAACCACGGACCACTCGATGATGTAAACATAGCAGCATAAACTGGTGATCACATCGCCACTATAAATAGTTGGTCTGCGTTAGCGCATGTAATAACAATATCACTAATACTTGGTTTATATTCAAGTCACGAAATGTAAATTGAGTATTGTTGGCGCTTTTTGGATGGTTATTTGTCGGATTTTATGGGCGGAATAGTAGAGCTCCCATTGGCTGACTTTTATTGACATTTATTTAAAATATAAAACATCCGTCGTCATGTCTTACATAATGATTGTGAATGAAAGGCAAAATATAAAAAAAAGTGCAGTTCACCTTTAAGGACAACGGACACAAGTTCATTTTACTGATGGTAGAAAATGGTTGGATGGATGGATGGCATTTTGAATGAAGTAACGAGATCCTGAGGCCCGTTCATCCATGACCATCACTGCATGTTGCAGCGTGATAATGCAAGAAGGTTCCATTTCCTGCCAATAACCAGCAACGTTGCACAGTCATTGAAGAGCAGTGAACATCAGAACATTCCGCAGGCCACCAACAACAAGTCTAAGCCAAGGAGACGTGTTGCACTGCGTGAGACAAATGGTCGTCACACCAGATACTGACTGCTTTTCTGCACCAGGCTTCCTCAAAGAATAGTGATTAGTTCTACTTTATCTTAGTTTTATTGACTCCCTTTACACAAGGTGTATATTTATTGGTACACTACTATGACAGTTAGAAATATTACATGTTGCTTAAAAAAGGCTTTTATAGTTAATGAAAGTTTTATGGCGGTCAGTATATGAATGCTTTTTTTTATACTTCATTTATTTTTCAATTTAAAAAAAATGTATGCAAATTAAAATTTACTTTATTTCCTGTGACAATAATTACCAACATTTCCGGGCTATAAAATACACCGGTATTTAAGCAGCAGTCATCAAATTTTAGAAGAGTTAAATATTTTTACGTATACACTGGACCATTAGCCGTGGTTATATACCGGTACGAAAGATTTTGTCAATGTTTATTTACACACTTCAACTGTTTCCAAACAGTGCCTGTCACATGGGAGTAAAACGGCTCATGAAACAAAACAGAAGTCATCTTCATGGACCAACTAGTTGGGGAAGCTAGCTCTCCAATCAGTTAAAAAGACTCAAAAACTCCACGGTGACGTCTTGGTGAATTTACGAAACTGAAACAACACAAAAAAGAATGCTATTCTAAGTTAATAATACTACCACAGACAGTTGTAAACCTGTGACAATAATTACCAACATTTCCGGGCTATAAAATACACCGGTATTTAAGCAGAAGTCATCAAATTTTAGAAGAGTTAAATATTTTTACGTATACACTGGACCATTAGCCGTGATTATATACCGGTACGAAAGATTTTGTCAATGTTTATTTACACACTTTAGCTGTTTCCAAACAGTGCCTGTCACATGGGAGTAAAACGGCTCATGAAACAAAACAGAAGTCATCTTCATGGACCAACTAGTTGGGGAAGCTAGCTCTCCAATCAGTTAAAAAGACTCAAAAACTCCACGGTGACGTCTTGGTGAATTTACAAAACTGAAACAACACAAAAAAGAATGCTATTCTAAGTTAATAATACTACCACAGACAGTTGTAAACCTGTGACAATAATTACCAACATTTCCGGGCTATAAAATACACCGGTATTTAAGCAGAAGTCATAAAATTTTAGAAGAGTTAAATATTTTTACGTATACACTGGACCATTAGCCGTGATTATATACCGGTACGAACGATTTTGTCAATGTTTATTTACACACTTTAGCTGTTTCCAAACAGTGCCTGTCACATGGGAGTAAAACGGCTAATGAAACAAAACAGAAGTCATCTTCATGGACCAACTAGTTGGGGAAGCTAGCTCTCCAAACAGTTAAAAAGACTCAAAAACTCCACGGTGACGTCTTGGTGAATTTACGAAACTGAAACAACACAAAAAAGAATGCTATTCTAAGTTAATAATACTACCACAGACAGTTGTAAACCTGTTAGCATACTTGCTAATGCTAATGATGCTAGCTTGATTACATTACGATAGCACATACAAATATGCATGAAAGCACGCCTACAATCATCACAAATGGGACGGTGTAGTAAGTATGAATTGTTTTAGTTATATTGTAAAACTTACAAACGTTGCTTGAAGTAATAAATGAAGAATCCTTTCGATCCGAAACGCTATAGACGAATAGTAGACGAAAGGGGATACACTTTATTATTAACCAGTAGCACCTGCAGTGAGCGAACTCGTCCAAAAGATGACGCCATAGCACAAACAATAACACAACTTTAAATCTTCCGTCGGTGTTTAATTGTGTAATTGTTTAATGAATACTAGCGAAGAACAATCCATACATTCACCTCACCGTTTTGTAAGCCGCAGGGTTTAAAGCAAAGGAAAAAAGTAGTGGCTTATAGTCCAGAAAATACGGTACAATAACTGTAAAACTACACCTCATAGCGCAGCTTTGACATGCAATTCATTAAACCAGTGTTCCTCCAATGCTGGAGCAGCAGGGGAGGTTTTCTTTAATTGTCTCTTCACACTAGTTTTCATGTTGGAGCAATATACAAGCCTGCAGCTAGGTGGCAGCAGCGCTCAATCTAATGAACATGCTCCCTGTTCTACTCAGTAGAGGTATTAAGTACACAAGACCACACGTCTACAGAGCGATCAGACGCGAAGACATACAGAAGTTTGTGACAAGAATGAAAGAAGGGGTTTTTGTCAGTGAAATATATGAAGAATGTAACTCACGCAGGGTGTTCAGTTCACTTCAGTTTATTTGGAACATGCATACGATACAATGTAAAGCATCACATATTTCCAGTTGTTTCATTACAGCACGTCCGAAAAGGAGTAGGAAGAAGCTGAGTTTATTTAATCCTACTCCTTTTCAAACCATAGCACATTTATCCCATTTCCTTGTCCTCTGTAACAGAACAGTGAATAAATAAATAATATACCATAGTAAGTAAACAAATATTAAATACATAAATAATCTTTTTTTTAAAAAGGGTTCAAAATGTTCATCATAATTATTGTTCTGTGTACTTTGTGAACACTTCTAGTTTGAACAGTCTCTTAAACTGAATCATATTGGTGCTTTGTTGGATTTTTTTTTGGTTAATCCATTCCATCATTTAATTCCACATACGGATACACTAAAGGTTTGAAGTGTTGTACGTGCATACAAATGTTTTAAATTCGATTTCAATCAATCAATCAATGTTTATTTATATAGCCCTAAATCACAAGTGTCTCAAAGGGCTGCACAAGCCACGACGACATCCTCGGTTCAGAGCCCACATTAGGGCAAGGAAAAACTCACAACCCAGTGGGATGTCAATGTGAATGACTCCCCCCCCGACTCTGGACAGCCAGCACTTCATCCATGGCTACCGGACCTGTGCCACCCCTCCACAATGGAGAGGGGGGCAGAGGAGAAAAGAAAAAAACCGGCAGATCAACTGGTCTAAAAAGGGGGTCTATTTAAAGGCTAGAGTATACAAATGAGTTTTACTGAACTATTTTCCCTCTAAGGTTATATTTCTCCTCTTTTGTTGAGAAGAATTGTTGTACACTCTTGGCTCGCAGGTTATAGTTTGCTTTGGGCATCATTTTAGCTGTTTGCAAATGCACCAAATCGTTGAATTTCAATATTTGTGATTTAATAAATAAAGGGTTTGTATGTTCACAAAGTACTTATTGAAGCATTCAACTACTTTGTTCATATTGTAATTTTTTACATTTCCGTCTAAGAAGTATTTAGGACAGTGTTTTTCAACCACTGTGCCGCGGCACAATAGTGTGCCGTGACATACAGTCTGGTGTGCCGTGGGAGATTATCTAATTTCACCTATTTGGGTTAAACATATTTTTTGTAAACCAGTAATTATAGTCTGCAAATGATGTGTTGTTGTTGAGTGTCTGTACTGTCTAGAGCTCGGCAGAGTAACCGTGTAATACTCTTCCATATCAGCAGGTGACAGCCAGTAGCTAATTGCTTTGTAGATGTCGGGAACAGCGGAAGGCAACGTGAAGGTAAAACGCTGTCTAATGCTTAAACCAAAAATAAACAAAAGGTGAGTGCCCCTAAGAAAAGGCATTGAAGCTTAGGGAAGGCTATGCAGAACAAAACTATAACTTAACTGGCTACTAAGTCAACAAAAACCGATTGCTGGACGACAGCAAAGACTTACTGTGGCGCAAAGACGGCGTCCACAATATACATCCGAACATGACATGACAATCAACTATGTTCCCACAAAGAAGGATAAAAACAACTGAAATATTCTTGATTGCTAAAACAAAGTAGATGTGGGAAATATCGCTTGAACAAAGACATGAAACTGTTACCGGAAAATACCAAAAAAAGAGAAAAAGCCACCAAAATAGGAGCGCAAGACAAGAACTAAAACACTAAACACAGGAAAACAGCAAAAAAGTCAAAATAAGTCAAGATGTGATGTGACAGATGGTGACAGTACACCTACTTTGAGACAAGAGCTGTATTGATGCATGCTTGGTTATGCTTTAAAGTCATATCCAACAATTGCGACAACGACTTTTTACTGTCAACTGAGTTTTGTTTTTTACTGATTTCTGCTGGTGGAGTGCCTCCACATTTTTTCAACGCAAAAAATGTGCCTTGGCCCAAAAAAGGTTGAAAAACACTGATTTAGGATAGTCATTTTTTGCACCATTTTTAATAATGCTATTTAGGATGCCCCATGTTGCTCTCATATTGTTTTTGTTCCGGTCCAATACTTGACTGTAATATTCTTTTCTACATGTTGGTAGTATGCCAGTTAGCTTGTTTTTATATGTTTTGTACTCGTTTTCTGCTTCTGTAGATGGTTGTGTTATAAATGTGCTATATAATGTCTTCTTCTTTTTGCAAGCATTTTTCAGTCCTTTTGTCATCCATGGTTGTTTGTTTTTCTTTTGCTTCTTACTATGTTGTGTTGTACGGATAAACACATCAATATTATCAAGTTGTCGATATTAGTTTGATTCAGAGCGGCCGTGACAGAAAACAATTGTCTGCATTATGCAAACAGTTGGCATCAAGCAGAGAGCTGTAGTAGCTTTAAGAGGAGACACACACAAACAGAAATATCCCACAGTTATTTTTGAAAGGTAAACATATCTCGAAATATGTCCTTTTAATAGCTGCCCCCTGTCTTATTTTACCACCTCACAGGAGGAAGCGGAGCAGCCGAGTTTGCTAAATTTACCCAAACCTCATGATCAGAGGGAACATACGCATAAATCACTTATTGTACTCGTTTGCATGTATGTGCCACCACTGCCTTCCAAGACTGTGCTATTACAACATCCTGCGACATCACAACAAGAAATGATTAAGGTGAGCACAGATAAACTTCAAAATAAGTTGGTGTAAAACTTTGCACATTATCAGGATGAAGTGAAAGAGGTCACGGGTGGGTAAACAATGACACAAGTCATTTGCGGCCATTAAATGTACCTATTTATTTTTTTACGGGCTTTCCTTTTCAAGGTGGAAAAGTAGCATTACTGTCATGCAATTCTGTAAAAAAACATACACTAAAAGATGAAAATACATATGAAGAAAATCTAGCCCAATGCCTTTAATAGCTTTATCTGGGACATTGATGGGCTGTATTTGGAAGCAATTTTCCCCATGGAAAACAGAAATATTCTGTTACATAATCATCATAAAGCTTTGATTAAACATGCATGCCATTGTATATGACAAATTCATTGTCATATGAGTGGAAAAATAAGTCAACATTAGGAGGTTAAAAACAATCCTAAATGAGAAAAAATTATAATTCCAAGAAAATAACATATAAACACAATATATACCTGTATATAAATACAGTGTATGTATTAAATATTTTATTTCTAGACATATAAACAAATAGTTAAAGGGGAACATTATCACCAGACCTATGTAAGCGTCAATATATACCTTGATGTTGCAGAAAAAAGACCATATATTTTTTTAACCGATTTCCGAACTCTAAATGGGTGAATTTTGGCGAATTAAACGCCTTTCTATTATTCACTCTCGGAGCGATGACGTCACAACGTGGCGTCACATCGGGAAGCAATCCGCCATTTTCTCAAACACCGAGTCAAATCAGCTCTGTTATTTTCCGTTTTTTCGACTGTTTTCCGTACCTTGGAGACATCATGCCTCGTCGGTGTGTTGTCGGAGGGTGTAACAACACCAACAGGGACGGATTCAAGTTGCACCAGTGGCCCAAAGATGCCAAAGTGGCAAGAAATTGGACGTTTGTTCCGCACACTTTACAGACGAAAGCTATGCTACGACAGAGACGGCAAGAATGTGTGGATATCCTGCGACACTCAAAGCAGATGCATTTCCAATGATAAAGTCAAAGAAATCTGCCGCCAGACCCCCATTGAATCTGCCGGAGTGTGTGAGCAATTCAGGGACAAAGGACCTCGGTAGCACGGCAAGCAATGGCGGCACTTTGTTCCCGCAGACGAGCGAGCTAAACCCCCTGGATGTCTTGGCTCACACCGTCCCTTATGCCACCGAAGATGATCAAGAGAAGAATATCGACCCTAGCTTCCCTGGCTTGCTGACATCAACTCCAAAACTGGACAGATCAGCTTTCAGGAAAAGAGCGCGGATGAGGGTATGTCTACAGAATATATTAATTGATGAAAATTGGGCTGTCTGCACTCTCAAAGTGCATGTTGTTGCCAAATGTATTTCATATGCTGTAAACCTAGTTCATAGTTGTTAGTTTCCTTTAATGCCAAACAAACACATACCAATCGTTGGTTAGAAGGCGATCGCCGAATTCGTCCTCGCTTTCTCCCGTGTCGCTGTCTGTCGTGTCATTTTCGTGGGTTTCGCTTGCATACGGTTCAAACCGATATGGCTCAATAGCTTCAGTTTCTTCTTCAATTTCGTTTTGGCTACCTGCCTCCACACTACAACCATCCGTTTCAATACATGCGTAATCTGTTGAATCGCTTAAGCCGCTGAAATCCGAGTCTGAATCCGAGCTAATGTCGCTATAGCTTGCTGTTCTTTCCGCCATGTTTGTTTGTATCGGCATCACTGTGTGACGTCACAGGAAAATGGACGGATGTTTATAACGATGGTTAAAATCAGGCACTTTGAAGCTTTTTTTTAGGGATATTGCGTGATGGGTAAATTTTGGAAAAAAACTTCTAAAAATATAATAAGCCACTGGGAACTGATTTTTAATGGTTTTAACAATTCTGAAATTGTGATAATGTTCCCCTTTAAGAGAATTACAGTAGGGGGTGTCAAACTCATTTTTATTGAGGGCCACATCACAGTAATGGCTGCTTTCAGAGGGCCGCTTTTTTTAAATTAATTTACATTATGCATGCGGGTAATAAACTGTGATTAATCATGATTAATCGAAATGCATATGCATTTGATTATTAGATTTTTTTTATTTACAACTTGCTTTAAAATCATAAATAAAGGCGGCAAGCAGATATTTAACTATTTGTTTTTATCTCACATAGTTTTGCAATACAGTATATAATAATATAATTGGCATGATAAGATAATATAAAGTTTAAAATATGCATTGTTTTTCTGTCAAAATTGAAAGAACGAATGCATTTAGTACAACAATAAAATGAAATAAGTATTTTATTGAAACCAATTTTTTCCAGGCTTTCGCGGGCCACATAGAATGATGTGGCGCGCTAGAACTGGCATCGGGCCTTGAGTTTGACACCTGTGATCTAGACAGCACAGTTATGTCTTTATTATTCATCTATACATAGTGCAATGGTTTAGTGTGCGGTATACCGGTACTAGTATAGTATCGCGGTACGAATGAATCTAAAACGGTACTATACTCTGTTTGAAAAGTACTGGTTCGACGTGACATTGCTGGTTTTACGAGCAGAGGAGCATGTTCGGCAGCGCACAATCACGGAGTACTTACAAGCAGACACAGTGTGTAGACAGAAAAGGGAGAATGGACACATTTTGGCTTAAAAAATTAAAGATCAAGGTGAAGTTGTAACACTGAAACACCCTCAGGAAGAGGTGCTTTAAGACATGGCTCGCTAGTTAATGTCCTGATGGCTAATGTCCATCCGCAGTCCGCAGTGTTTTAGCTACTTCTAAATCACTAATCCTCGCTTCCATGGCGACAAACAAAGTAAGTTTCTTACAAGTATCATCCCTGCAGGACGAGGAATAGCTAAACATGCTTCACTACACACCGTAGGAGGATACAATAGCTCACCGGCGTCACAATGTAAACAAACGCCATGGGTGGATCTACACCTGACATCCACTGTAATGATACCAAGTACAAGAGCGTATCTGTTTGATACTACTATGATTACATCAATATTTTTTATCGTCACAAAATCTTTTTTCTTTTTAAAAATAAAAATCATAACACATTCATAAACTCAGGAAATATGTCCCTGGACACATGAGAACTTAAATTATGACCAATGTATGATCCTGTAACTACTTGGTATCGGATCGATACCTAAATTTGTGGTATCCTCCAAAACTAATGTAAATGATCTAAACAACAGAATAATAAGTGATTATTACATTTTAACAGAAGTGTAGATAGATAGAACAATAAGCAGGTAGATTAATAATCCATTTTTACAGCTTGTCCTTTATAATGTAGACAAAATAATAGAATGATAAATGACACAATATGTTACTGCATACGTCAGCAGACTAATTAGGAGCCTTTGTTTGTTTACTTACTACTAAACGACAAGTTGTCTAGTATGTTCACTATTTTATTTAAAGACAAAATTGTTATTCGATTACAATAATAAACATATGTTTCATGTAACCTAAGATTTGTTGTTAAAAATCAAGCCGACAATGCTATTTTTTTGTGGTCCCCTTTATTTAGAAAAGTATTGAAAAGCATCAAAATACAAAATATTGGTATCGAGACAACCCTAATTATTACACACACAAATTGGGACCGTTGGGTGTCGACCGTATCGATTCCAATGGGAAAGGTCCATCAATCCCTAATCTTGGCGCTCCTTGCAATGTTTTCTAGTGGACCAAACATGTAACCTCTGCAGAACTGCACATATAGGATGATTCATGCAGACCTCGCTGGTAATAATTATGACATATTTAGCGAGTAAAAGCAGACGCGGCAGTAATGGTGGGAGAAAACTGTGTCCCATTCGCGGCCACTGTCAGTGGAATGCAAAGCATCACCCAAGTGAGAACGGTAATGAACGTTGCTCCGACACGGCTAGTCTTGGCTCCAATACACTCCACCCATCTCCTTAATTCAGCACCCCCACCACACCCAGACCCGAGCGGCGCAAGCCCCTACCCCGAGCACAAAGGGAGCCTGTGTGAGGTGTTCGGGCGCCCCCGCCCTTGGCCCCCACACGCCACCTCTCTCCTCCCCTCCCGCCCCAAACAGTGTGGCTGATGTGCTCCATTTGCCGGATGACGGAGCGAGAGGGACGAGGCAAAAGTTCACACACCTTGCTCGCTCACATGGCGGGAGGTGGGCGGCCTGACCCTGCCACGGGGGCCACCTCCTAAGTGCCTGCATTTTCATTTGTGCATTCATTGAAGGCCTCCTAAAAACCGTTATAGTTTGCCTGTACGGATATAAAAGGACGTCCCTGTCATACCTGCGCCGCAACAAGCTGTTTGCAGAGGCTTCAGTTTCCAGAACGTCCCTAAAAACTTTTTAATCAGTGCACACTCAGCCGCGTCTGTGACAAGCACAACAAATGGCAGAGCCACCACGCTTCCTCTTTTCCCACAATTCAGCTGTCTCAGTGAAAATGATCTGCCGGTGACTGAGCACAATTTGGCATCCCACCCCCACAACACACACACACCCACACACAAACACACGCACACACATTCTTGTATTTGGTACCTTCTTGAGACCTGCGAAAAATGCCTACCTGTTTAGGACCACCCTTTCTAGATATATAAAGATTTGTATTTACAACATGAATAATATACACATGCTATGCAAATGTAAAAAATATTGTTGTGAAAAATGAGTTGGAGTTTCACAAAAAAAACTAGAATTTTGGCAGTCTTTTAATAAAAGTCATCATTTTACTCAACACAAGTCAAAATTTTGATATGATAAAAGTTGGAATTTTACTCAATAACAGTCACACTTTTACAAGAAAAGCTTCCAATTTTGGCGATTCTATGGAAAAGAGTTGTCATTTTACTCGACAAAATTCACAATTTTGTAAGGGAACTTTCAAATTCTGGCAATATCATAATAATAATCGGAATTATACTTGGCAAAATTATGACAAAAATCATAATTTGTCTCAAAAAATGTCACAATTTTATAAGAACAACAATATTGTGATACAAGTCAGAATTTTATATGACAAATGTCGCCATTTTGCAGTAGAAAGTAATAATTTTACATTATAAATAAATGATAAATGGGTTATACTTGTATAGCGCTTTTCTACCTTCAAGGTACTCGAAGCGCTTTGACAGTATTTCCACATTCACCCATTCACACACACATTCACACACTGATGGCGGGAGCTGCCATGCAAGGCGCTAACCAGCAGCCATCAGGAGCAAGGGGTGAAGTGTCTTGCCCAAGGACACAACGGACATGACTAGGATGGTAGAAGGTGGGGGATTGAACCCCAGTAACCAGCAACCCTCCGATTGCTGGCACGGCCACTCTACCAACTTCGCCACGCCGTCCCTCATTAAAAAAGTCATAATTTTACAAGAAGATTTTGCAATATTACAGAAATGTTCCCAAGTTTGCAAGAACAACAATAAAATAGGCAATATTGTGATACAAGTCAGAATTTTATATGACAAATGTCACCATTTTGCAGTAAAAAGTAATACTTTTAGATTAAAAAAGTAATAATTTTACAAGAAAATATTGCAATATTACAGAAATGTTCCCAATTTTACAAGAACAACAATAAAATTGGCAATATTGTGATACAAGTCCGAATTTTATATGACAAATGTCACCATTTTGCAGTAAAAAGTAATAATTTTAGATTAAAAAAGTAATAATTTTACAAGAAAATATTGCAATATTACAGAAATGTTCCCAATTTTGCAAGAACAACAACAAAATTGGCAATATTGTGATACAAGTCAGAATTTTATATGACAAATGTCACCTTTTTGCAGTAAAAACTAATAATTTTAGATTAAAAAAGTAATAATTTTACAAGAAAATATTGCAATATTACAGAAATATTCCCAATTTTACAAGAACATCAACAAAATTGGCAATATTGTGATTCAAGTCCGAATTTTATATGACAAATGTCACCTTTTTGCAGTAAAAAGTAATAATTTTACATTAAAAAAGTAACAATTTTACACAAAATATTGTAATATTACAGAAATGTTCCCAATTTTGCAAGAACAACAACAAAATTGGCAATATTGTGATACAAGTCAGAATGAATTTTATATGACAAATGTCACCTTTTTGCAGTAAAAAGTAATAATTTTACATTAAAAAAGTAACAATTTTACAAGAAAATATTGCAATATTACAGAAATGTTCCCAATTTTACAAGAACAACAACACAATTGGCAATATTGTGATACAAATCAGAATTTTATATGACAAATGTCACCATTTTGCAGTAAAAAGTAATAATTTTACATTAAAAAAGTAATAATTTTACAAGAAACTATTGTAATATTACAGAAATGTTCCCAATTTTACAAGAACAACGACAACATTGGCAATATTGTGATACAAGTCAGAATTTTATATGACAAATGTCACCATTTTGCAGTAAAAAGTAATACATTTACAATAAAAAAGTAATAATTTTACAAAAAATATTGTAATATTACAGAAATGTTCCCAATTTTGCAAGAACAACAACAAAATTGGCAATATTGTGATACAAGTCAGAATGAATTTTATATGACAAATGTCACCTTTTTGCAGTAAAAAGTAATAATTTTACATTAAAAAAGTAACAATTTTACAAGAAAATATTGCAATATTACAGAAATGTTCCCAATTTTACAAGAACAACAACACAATTGGCAATATTGTGATACAAATCAGAATTTTATATGACAAATGTCACCATTTTGCAGTAAAAAGTAATAATTTTACATTAAAAAAGTAATAATTTTACAAGAAAATATTGCAATATTACAGAAATGTTCCCAATTTTGCAAGAACAACAACAAAATTGGCAATATTGTGATACAAGTCAGAATTTTATATGACAAATGTCACCTTTTTGCAGTAAAAACTAATAATTTTAGATTAAAAAAGTAATAATTTTACAAGAAAATATTGCAATATTACAGAAATATTCCCAATTTTACAAGAACATCAACAAAATTGGCAATATTGTGATTCAAGTCCGAATTTTATATGACAAATGTCACCTTTTTGCAGTAAAAAGTAATAATTTTACATTAAAAAAGTAACAATTTTACACAAAATATTGTAATATTACAGAAATGTTCCCAATTTTGCAAGAACAACAACAAAATTGGCAATATTGTGATACAAGTCAGAATGAATTTTATATGACAAATGTCACCTTTTTGCAGTAAAAAGTAATAATTTTACATTAAAAAAGTAACAATTTTACAAGAAAATATTGCAATATTACAGAAATGTTCCCAATTTTACAAGAACAACAACACAATTGGCAATATTGTGATACAAATCAGAATTGTATAAGACAAATGTCACCATTTTGCAGTAAAAAGTAATAATTTTACATTAAAAAAGTAATAATTTTACAAGAAACTATTGTAATATTACAGAAATGTTCCCAATTTTACAAGAACAACGACAACATTGGCAATATTGTGATACAAGTCAGAATTTTATATGACAAATGTCACCATTTTGCAGTAAAAAGTAATAAATTTACAATAAAAAAGTAATAATTTTACAAGAAAATGTTGCGATATTACAGAAATGTTCCCAATTTTACAAGAACAACAACAAAATTGGCAATATTGTGACACAAGTCAGAATTTTATATGACAAATGTCACCTTTTTGCAGTAAAAAGTAATAATTTTACATTAAAAAAGTTATAATTTAACAAGAAAATATTGCAATATTACAGAAACAGAAAGAATATGAGGAAATGTTCCCACTTTTATAAGAAATAAGTCGACACATTGTGAATAAAAACTATTTTTTTTTAAATGTTGTGTTTGATTTTCAGTGTTCATTATGTACTTCAAGTTATTACAATATGTCTCTATATACATATATTTTTTAAAACATTTTCAAATTTTATTTTGGCCAAAGGGGGCGCATTTCAATTTTTTACACACACTTGTTATTTTGTATGTTGACCAGAGCGGGAGCATTTTTAAAACCGACACACAGTCAATTTGAAAAATCCCTCCTTTTTGGGACCACCCTCATTTAGATAGATTTCACCACCAGGGATGCAAATGAGATCTCTATTTTTTGTTTTTTTGTAATGTGCTTAAGACCGATGACAAAGGAGTCACGGACCACAGATGGCCCCTGTGCCACACTTTGGGCAACCCAGCTGTAGAAGCTAACTGTTAATGGCCACTATAGTATAGTAACGTAGTGTATTTGTTCATCCTATGGTCACATATGGGACGCGAGTTGTCTTACGTCAGCACCGGAAGTCTTAAAATCAGCTGTTCACCTGGCGGGTTTTTTCGGGGATGAATAGGGAAGTCCTTCTTTAGCTGCTGTCTTGTTTTATCATATATTGCTGCCTTTGCACCTGTCAGTGTTTACTTTTATATGCACATTAAATCAACAAAAAATACTGACTTTGGAGCAATGTTCACAGACTCTAGTATTTGGCTCTCTGTTAGATGCAATGATTTTCCGTATTGGGACCATGATTTCGGTCCTAACTTGTTCACCGGTCTTCATATGGAAGGTACTTTTCCTTGTTGATGTCTCAAGAAGCGTATAAATACAAGAACACACACACACACACACACACACACACACACACACCACCACCTCCCTGTGCACACAGACACCCACCCCCTGACCCCACACACATGTGCACCGCCCCCTCCGTGAGCACACTCCAGCCCGGAGGAATTCATTTTCTAATTTTCCTTGACTGAGAAAACAATACATAGGCCTTAACAATGTTGACATCTCTAATGCCTTAAAATGCAGTAGTAATGGAGCTTTGATTGCTGGTAAGTGGATCCACCGTCACAAAGGCGGTCCTCACCATGAACACATCCACGAGGGAAGAAAATGAAGGATGCCAACAGGAACTTGCAATTATTAACACGGTGCAAAGATTATTACAGTGGTTGGATTGATGACAACATGCAGATGCGTACTTTTACGTGTAAAGGCCTGAATGTATGCTGACCCAGCAGGCAGATATTCAACATTTTAACCCCAGAAAAATACTGTTGAAAAAAAAATAAAAAAAAATAAAAATTATTTTAAAAGCATAATCAATACAATCTCAAAAGAACAATTTTATTTTTGTCTAGTTTTTACACATTTCAGAAAAAAAATAAATTCAAAACAGAAACGTCGCTGAAAAGGACGGTGGGTCTCAGGTGGTTATTAAGAATAAGAAAATTAAACAATATTCTAGGGTTGTCCCGATATCAGTATTTTGGTACCGTATTTTGATACTTTTCGATACTTTTCTAAATACCGGTAAAGGGGACCACAAAAAATGGCATTATTGGCTTTATTTTAACAAAAAATCTTAGGGTACAATAAACATATGTTTATTATTGCAATCTAAGAACAATTCTGTCCTTAAATAAAATAGTGAACATACTAAACAACTTGTCTTTTAGTAGTAAGTAAGCAAACAAAGGCTCCTAATTAGTCTGCTGAAGTATGCAGTAACATATTGTGTCATTTATCATTCTATTATTTTGTCAACATTATAAAGGACAAGCTGTAAAAATTGATTATTAATCCACTTGTTCATTTACTGTTAATATCTGCTTACTTTCTGTTTCAACATGTTCTATCTACACTTCTGTTAAAATGTAATAATCACTTATTCTTCTGTTGTTTGATACTTTACATTAGTTTTGGATGATACCACAAATTTAGGCATCAATCCGATAACAAGTAGTTACAGGATCATACATTGGTCATAATTTGAGTCCTCATGTGTCCAGGGACATATTTACTGAGTTTATAAACATAATATGAATTTTTAAAAAAGGAAAAAAGATTTTGTGACGATAAAAAATATCGATGTAATCATAGTAGTATCGACTAGATACACTATTGTACTTGGTATCATTACAGTGGATGTCAGGTGTAGATCCACCCATTGTTTACATTCAGGAGCGCTATCTTTTGTTAGCGGTGACGCCGGTGAGCTATTGTATCCTCCTACGGTGTGTAGTGAAGCATGTTTAGCTATTCCTCGTCCTGCAGGGATGATACTTGTAAGAAACGTACTTTATTTGTCGCCATGGAGACGAGGATTAGTGATTTAGAAGTAGCTAAAACACTGTTAGCTCCTAGCTAGCTAGCCATGTTTTAAAGCACCTCTACCTGAGGGCGTTTCAGCGTTATAACTTCACCTTTATCATTAGTTTTTAGGCCAAAATGCGTCCATTCTCCCCTTTCTGTCTACACACTGTGTCTGCTTGTAAGTACTCCGTGATTGTGCGCTGCCGAACATGCTCCTCTGCTCGTAAAACCAGCAATGTCACGACGTGACACCCCGGACAAGTCGCCACCTCATCGCAGGGCCAACACAGATAGACGGAACCGGCACTTTTTAAACAGAGTACAGTACCCTTTTTGATTCATTAGTACTGCGATACTATACTAGTTCTGGTATACCGTGAAACTTTAATATATACTGTAATACACTTTACAGTCTTCATATTGTCTTTCTTTCTTTTATTGTGATTGGCCAGGAGAGATCACATGCTTCTACCACTGCCTTATTAGGAAAGTGGCATTGGTTTTGCTAAAGGCTTATTAATCCTGGACAGGCTTAAAGCTCAATTACACACACAAACCAACACTAAAAAGGGGACAACATTGTTGGTTGTCAAATTTGTATTCTCGCGTGAATCGCTAATTATCAAAACATCTTAAATATTCATTCGGACATTAAATTGAAGTTGTTGGTTTGAAATGTGCATTCTATCTTATTTCCCAAGTCATTGTAACAAAGAGGTCATTAAATACGGAAGAAACTATGATGCATTGTGACAACTATGGTTATCACAGTAGTGCAGAGCGGCTATAGGCGTGACCCCGGGATGCAGAGAAGGCACTCAAAGTGCATGAAGGAGGACGTTTATTTGAAAAGTAACATAAGTCGAGCACAAACTAAGAAAGCCGCATAACACTTTGGTGTACAAAAGATAATGAACCAGCACTGAAGGAGGGAACAATGTGGAACTAAATAGAAGTGATTAACAATGTGGAACAGGAACACAAGGTAAAGACACTGCACAGAGACCAAACAGGGAATACTACCAAAACGAGAGCACAGGGACAGGAAATGATTCTAAACACTGGAAAATAATGAACAAAGTCCAAACTGTCCTGGGGGATCATGACAAACATCTGTTTTAAAAAAAAAAAAAAGGCAAAACTAAATAATAACGTTTTATTTTTTGGACAAAGTTGAAAAATATAATACTTAATGCATCTTAACAAAAACTGAGCAAGGAAAATGAACAGGCAACACATCTTCAGGCCGGCTGTCTGTATATTTATAAATACAGTATTTGTATGTAAATTAATGTGACAACTAACCCAAAGGGAATTTAGTGCTAGCATCAAGGCTAACAACTAGTTAGCTTGCTAATAATCCAAACTCTTAACTTTTCCCTTTAGACTTTTTAGAGTTTTGTTCTGAAGCCATTGTGTAAAAGAAATAGGAACACGTATAGAAGAGCTTAATATTTTACAATTTGGCATAAAAAAACACAAAGTCCTCTCGCCTTGAACTCTGCTTTCTCAGCCCAGAGAAGATGATGGAGGTGAGCTCTCATGCCAACTCTTTACATTTCCATGCCTCAATTTAAGGGGAAGCGCCTGCTGGTGGCAAGATATGAGTGGTAAAACCAACCCGTGTGACAACAAACCCTGTTCTCCTCACCCCAAGATGTTTGTAAGAGTATAAAATGAAAAACAAAACAAAAAACGACAACCCTAAAATCAATAAACAAAAAAAACCAAAAAACTGTTTCTACAAAATACAATAAAACACATAAATATATTATATATTATTAAATGTAATAGTTAAATGCAATTTGAAATTCATATTTTTTTTGTTTTATTTTTCAACAATTGTTGATCAATTTTTAATCATTTTAAAATATTTTAAATATATATATATATATATATATATATATATATATATTTTTTTTTTTAAATATCAATGTATTTATGAATTAATACAACATGTGTAATAATAATAACAATGTGATTATGTTAATATTACTAACGATAATATTTATTATTATATTTAAACACATTTTACAACAACATTTAAACAAATAGATGAGGCAATTCCTGAAGGAATTGCGTGTGAATGAATGAATGCTGACGTTGAAATGAAATCCTGGATTTTTTTTTTTAGAATTGTTGAAGCAGAGGACACAATTCCCAAACAGGCTGAATTGTTTTGAAGTTGAAACAGTTTGAATCAGATGAAAAATGTGGGCGTTGTGGAACTTTGAAGAATGTCCCATTGATTTCAATGGGAATTCCCCCAACATTTAGGAATTTCAGGAAAAGTGGGAATTATTTTAAAAACTTGAATGTTCTGAATGAGGTGAAATGGTTTGTCTTGGAATTTTTCAAATCGGTCGAAAAATTTTGAAGTAGTAACATTTTTAATTGAGAAATGGTATTAAGGAATTCCTGGAATTTTGGGAAAACCGGGAATTTTTACAGTTCGAAAAACGACTTTGTTTTTTTTGTCCTGATTAAGAGGAATGTTTTGACGGTGAAACGGTTGCAATGCGTTAACAAATGTGGAAGGAGTAGTCGCCAGATAAAAGGGTGGAAATAGGGCTTTGGAAAACGGGACATTTTTTAACTTGGAAAAATAATAGATTGAATTTCCAGGATGGTGGAATGTGTTGAAGGGGGAATGGTTTGAATAGCTTGAAAAATGTGGAAATGGTGGAAGTTAGAAAAATGGCCAATTCATTTTGAATGGGAAAAATGTCTTGGAAAACCTGGAATACTGGGAAATCTGGGAATTTTTGAAATTTGTCAAAGGAAAGCCCGCGATTCCTGAATAGGCTGAACAGTTTGAAGTTGGGACGGTTTGAATCGGGTGAAAAATGTGGAAGGTAGAGCGCGCCAAAATCTGGAGAAGAAGAAGAAGAAGTTGAAGAAGTTTAATAAATAGATGGATTTTGGTGTGGAAAACCATATGTGTGAATGCTTTGGAGCATTCACACAACAAAATAAATATTTTAATCTGTACAGTAGATATAGTTACATTTGAATTGATTATTAATCAAACTATATTAAAAAGTATTCAAAAGGTGGGTTAAAAAAAGGACAATAGTCCTACTGTAAAATTTCTGTTTATGGAATATTTCCACCCCCGCTTTTCATTGCCTCCGTCGTTTTAATTTAAGTCGTCTTTTGCCGTGGCTTTTCCTGCCCACCCCTCCTGTGGGTTGACCCTCTGTGTACGGGCACCGCTCCAGGCAGCAATCAAGTGCCTCATTCACAGTTTGTCACTCGCTCATTGTGGCGCTACCGCACAGTGATGTCAGCAAACTATAAAAGCCCATTTTGCACACATAAGTCGTGAGAGTATCAAAAGTCCTGTTGTCGTCTCACTTGAAAATGTTACTATGCTATCTTTAAAAAAAAAAAAAAAAAATTAATCAAACATTCTGATGATGTTGAATTTTTCTCTCCAGGACAAATACAACTTGGTTTTGTTTTGTTTCGAAGAAAGATAAAGCACAATGTTAGCACCTTAGCATCACTTGCTGTTCCAACATAACTCGGTTTTTATATGGAGTAAGAGCTGGGGTGTCAAACTGGTTTTCATTGAGGGCCACGTTGCAGTTTTGGCTGCCCTCAGAGGGCCGCTTGTAACATTAATAAAAGAAACATACATGTATAAAGTTTAGTTGCATGATATTGTCACACCATTACCTATGCATTTGATTAGTAAATGTATATTTTACCTATACTGTAAGAAAAAACAATCTGTGGATTTTGCGGTTAAAAAAAAAAAAAAGCAGAATTTTACCATAAAATTGACAGTAAAATGGTCACTCTCTATTTTACGGTAAAATTCTGGTGATTGAGCTGCCAGTTTTTTTTTTTTTTTTTTTTTTTTGCATGAAAAATATGGTTGGCTGTTTTCACGGTGTATTACTGTTAATGTAAAAATGCTACCACAGTTTTTTTCTTACGGTAGGATTCTGAAGACCGAGCTATTTTGTTTTTAAATATAGACCTAGACTTAGACTTAGGCAAACTTTATTGATCCACAAGGGAAATTGTTCCACTCAGTAGCTCAGTTACAAAGGATGGAAAAAGGACAAGGATGGAAAGGATAATGCACACAGGGGCACAAAAAGAGGGCGAAAACAAAAGGTATAAAGTAGACTAAAAATGTACCATAGTAGCAATATAAAACATAACATATATGTAATATTTACATATTATATATACAGTATATAATATATATTATATTATTATACTATATTATATTTGTATATAATATATACAACATATAACAAATATATTGTCATGTTTACAGTGTACAATTTAATGGACAACTTGCTTTGAAATCATAAGGCTAAGTAGGTATTTATGTATGTTTTTACCCCAAAATTTTTTTCGAATGTATGATAATATAATATCTGTTGCATTATTAGATATATAGAGATTAAAATGATATATAATTGCATGCAGTACATGTCTTTTTTTCTGTCAAAATAAATAAATAAAGAAAGAAAGATAAAGTACTTCATTGATGCATATTATTTCCAAGCTTTCACGGGTCATTCAAAATGATGTGGCGGGCCAAATCTGGCCCCCGGGCCTTGAGTTTGATACACGTAATAATGCAAGAATGTATTTAGGGAAGAATGTCAGTAAACTTTTGAAAATCAATGATATATTTTACTCCTCACAAGTTTGTTGGACAGCATTCATTAACCAATGAGTCTGTTCTAAAGTCTAATTGTTAGCCAAGTTAGCAGCAACTAAGGTGATTGATGATATTTCACAGCTTTGCTTTTTTTTTTTTTTTTTTGAGTTGAGTTGAGTTTTTGTTTATTTGGAACATGCATGCATACAACATGATGCATCACAATTTCCAGTTTCTCTATTCAACATGTTCGAAAAGGAGTAGGAAGAAGCAGAGCTTATTTAATCCTACCCCTTTTCCTTTACATAACAGTTGCTAACACTTTTGCTCACTTCCTGTTCTCAATTTATTCACAATGTACTCCATAAGTATTAACATTAAAAATAAATAAATATTAATTAGTGAAGTAAGTTAAATTTCATATGGTGAGATGAGTAAGATTATCTAGAAAATGAATGGATGGATTAAATACATTCAGAATGTTTATCATGGTTCTTCTTCTTTGTACTTTGTAAACACTTTAAGTTTGAAGAGTTTCTTGAAGTGGATCATATTAGTACATTGTTTCATTTCTTTGCTTAATCCATTCTTAGAGACAGCATTTGTTGCAGTCTTCATATCATAATCTTGTTTGGTATGCCTTTTTTAAATCAGGGCAAATGAGTAACTAATCTAAAAAAAATATTTATCATGGCATTGGCGAACTTTACTCATGAGTGGCAAACATGTTTATGATTTTAAAATCTGTCGACTGTAGACTGTAAAGAAAAAATACTACACAATCTATGTCAATGTCTCATATACTGCATTTACAATCATTTATTTGTGCATACAAAGGTTTGTGCCAAATACATAGACACACAATGTTGATAATATATACACATTTTAGCTGCACTTACTGTATGTCAAGTTCTTTATGTATCACTGTGGGTCGGGACCCCAGGATGCAGAGACCGCAGGCCAAGTGCCAGTAAAAAAATATATTTCTTATTAAGGAAAGCACAATAAAACAGTTCAGCAGGGAAGTGAATTGGAACCAAAGGGAACACTATGTAGCATGACCAGGTACAAAACAAAATGATTCAGCCAAGTCCAGAGGACAGGGCTGGCATACAAAGCATGCCAATTGGTAACTCAGGGACAGGTTTGTCTGGATTGCCAATCAGGGACAGGGGAGGGGGCCAGCGCTCAGACATGAGACGAGGTAGAGGAAAACAGGAAGTTAAAAACCAAAATAAGAGCGCTGAACAGATACATAATAAAGTCCAAACAGTATACTGGTTACATTTGATCCAAACCAGGGGTGTGCAAACCTTTTCCACCTAACACCACCAAACACACACATGCATTTCTAAAACCAATCATCCATCTATTTTCTACCGCTTGTCCCTTTCGTCACGGGGGAGAACATGCAAACTCCACACAGAAAGACCCCAAGCCCAGGGATCGAACCCAGAGCCTTCTTATTGTGAGGCACACACACTAACCCCTGGTTCCACCGTGCTGCCTTAAAAAACAATCAAATGAAGGTCAATATAAGCTAAACTATAAGAACAAAATGTTCACAGCTCAGCTTTGGGTTATAAGTGACAAATGACATTAGTGTGAATTGTAATTAATTAATAATTAGTTCATTTTAGTTTTAGAAATCCAATAGATGGCCCCCGTCCTGCACTATGGTTTCTATGATCAGTCTGTTTAATAGCAACTTAACATGGACTTCATCTATGATTCCATACTAATAATAAAGTTAATGATTACAGTAAAAAAACAAACAGTTTTAAGCAACAAATGTTCTGAACTTCATCAAATGTTTCTTACGATTAATATTTGGATGTTTATCATTTATTTCAACTTGCAGTGGCGTTATCAATTTTACATTGAAATTCCTGTAATTCATAGTTAAATCTACACTTGATTAAGTGTTATTTTGTTGTTGTTTTAATCAAGTCGAAGTGGTCTGAAGTGGAGGTATGTGCTTTAAAGCAGAGGTCTCCAACCACCGGTACCGGTCCGTGACGCATTTGCTACCGGGCCGCAGAGAAACATTCAATCATTTGTAAACGACTGCAAACAATTTAGCTTTCTGTCCCACTAGACACACCAATAAGCCTGTTTATAGATGTACATTATAACTCCTGAAAGGAAGTTGCCATTTGCTATATTTGTTGTAACTTTGTGACATGATACAATTCACATTAATGAACATATACAATATAAATATGCCAAAGGCTGTTTTCCATCTGCAGGTTGATGTAACCTGCTGGGGATCTCATTGCCTATAAATAAGCAGTGAGTTGTATTTTTCATGCACTTATTTTTGCTGTATTTATTTGGCACAAGTGGAAAGCCGATCCCTGAAAATAATGCCTAGATTAAACCGGTCCGTGGTGCAAAAAATGTTGGTCTGTGACGCATTTGCTACCGGGCCGCAGAGAAACATTAAATCATTTATAAACGACTGCATTTTCTCTGACTTAACTTTGGCCTGTCCCACTAGACACACCAATAAGCTTGTTTATAGATGTGCAATAAAACTCCTCTGTGGAGGGGGGCGTGGCCTGCGGGCCTGCAGCGAAGCGGGGTGTGCCAGGACCGGCTTCGAAATCAGCGACAGGTGCGTAGATGGCCCACCTGGCTTCCTGGCTCTCCTGTCAATGCTTGGTGGTCCGGCTTGGTTGGGCGCCAAATTGTGGAGGTTGCCCTCCAGTGGGTTCTTCGGACCACCAAGCATTGACAGTAGAGCCAGAAATTCCCGTTGTAACACTGTTTTATTTTCATAAATATTGTCAGTCTTTCTGCTTTTCAGCACAACGTCTTTTTCTTCTGCGTCTGCTCAGCAGCACCTCCAACTCCAGCGACAGGTGATTAGATAACCAGGCCCAGATGGGCCATCTACGCACCTGTCGCTGATTTCGAAGCCGGTCCTGGCACACCCTGGTTCGCTGCAGGCCCGCAGGCCACGACCCCTCCACATCCTCATAGGAAGTTACCTTATTTTTCGGACTATAAGGCGCACTTAAAATCCTTACATTTTTCCAAAACTCAACAGTGCGCCTAATGTACGGCATAATTTTGGTTGTGCTTACCGACCTAGATGGCAGTCACACATAAAAGATACGTGTGGACTGCAATATGACAAGTAAACGGCACCAAAATTGTATATGTTCCATTGAAAATATAGAACATTACACACGGCTCTCAAAAATCTATTAAAATGTTTTAGTACGACTTTGGTAAGCTATGAAGCCGCACCGCTTGATGGATTGTACTCTGCTTCAACATACGAGTATTATTAAGGCGGTTTGTTTCGCAATATTATGCAAAAGCAATTTTTCTTACCTTCCGGTACCTGCTGATCTGTATTTGGGATCTGCATAAGTCCTGAAAATGTGCGTGGGTACGCTTTTGTAGTCCGTGGCGACACCATAGTCGATAAGCTTCTTCTTTTTCTCTATCTACTTGTTATGGGACATTAATCCTCCGCTGTTGCTATTTCTAATATAAAGTAGTGTAAAGTTCTTACTTATATCTGTCAGTAAACTCACCATGAAAGCGCTAAAACATACCGGTATAGTGAGTTCATTATTCACCCAAGGAACTTTAGTTATTAGAGAGTTCTGGTCGGACAGTTTTCCACGGGCCTTTTGACACTTCTTCCACTCCCGTCCTTGCACGCTACACCGCTACAACAAAGATGACGGGGAGAAGACGCTGCCGAAGGTGAGCCACGTAAATAAGACCGCCCGCAAAACGGCGCATCCTGAAGAGACTGTCAGAAAGCGGCTTGAAGATGATCTGTAAAACATAATCTATGCAACATTTTGACCAAAGAACCACCATTGCATGTTATGTAGACCACAAGGAAGTGTTTTACATTTAGAAAAAAAAAAAAAAAAATATGATTCCTTTAATGTGCCTTATATTCCGGTGCGCCTTATATATGAAAACAGATTGAAAATAGACCATTCATCGGCAGTGCGCCTTATAGTCCGGTGCGCCCTCTGGTTCGAAAAATACGGTATAATAATAAACCATTTTTAAAACTGTGTTTTAATTTGAAAAGCGAATTCTTTCATAGACATCCCCCTCCCGTCCCCTGCGTCTCCATGATTTGTCGAGCTGATTGTGTCCCTCAGCTTTTCTTTATGTCCTACCATAAAAAAAATCATCTGTTTCTGGCCAAGCAGCCACTGAGTGACTTATATTGGCAAGCTAGGACAGCAGCTAGTTTAGTGGCCCACACCAATAGAAAAAAACATTCAATTATTCCCATGGTTCTTATTCTGGGCAGCAAGCGTGGTGTCTACAGTTTCCCAGGCCCCTCCTTAAAAAATGACACATTCTCAGACCAGATGCTTCAGACGGCCGACACAGAGCCGTGATTATTAGCAGGACACGTCTCAGAGAGAAGGGGGCGGTCTATTTTTAAACCGTGGTCAACGTTAGAATATCCTTCCACCCCGTTGAGTAGACCCTGCCAGATATGACAGACCTCCAAGCCGGTCGTATCGTATTCAGACATGTAAACACTGATATATTCACAACAGCCCATTGATGAGTGATTGAGAAGTGATTTTCCCCAAGAAGTACATTTCCCATGCATTCTTACTTCTACTCCTGTCAAAGAGAGGATCTTTGACTACATTTTTTTTTGCAGCAGGTCCTCAAAAACAGCAGGCTGTGCTTGTCAAATAGAGGATCTTTGACTAGCTTTTTTTGCAGCAGGTCCTCAAAAACAGCAGGGTGCTCTTGTCAAATAGAGGATCTTTGACTAGCTTTTTTTTTTCAGAGGGTCCTTAAAAACAGCAGAGCACTCCTGTCAAATAGAGGATCTTTAGACTAGATTTTTTTTTTGTGCAGCAGGTCCTTAAAAACAGTAGGGAACTCTTGTCAAATAGAGGATCTTTGACTAACTTTTTTGCAGCAGGTCCTTAAAAACAGCAGGGCGCTCTTGTCAAATAGAGGATTTTGAGTAGTTTTTTGCAGCGGGTCCTTAAAAACAGCAGGGCACTACTGTCAAATAGAGGATCTTTGACTAGATGTTTTTGTGTGCAGCAGGTCATTGAAAACAGCAGGGCGCTCCTGTCAAATAGAGGATCTTTGACTATCTGTTTTGCATGCAGGTCCTTAAAAACAGTAGGGCTCTCTTGTCAAAAAGAGGATCTTTGACTAGCTTTTTTTGCAGCGGGTCCTTAAAAACAGCAGAGCACTCCTGTCAAATAGAGGATCTTTGACTAGATTGTTTTGTGTGCAGCAGGTCATTGAAAACAGCAGGGCGCTCCTGTCCAATAGAGGATCTTTGACTATCTTTTTTGCAGCGGGTCCTTAAAAACAGTAGGGCTATCATGTCAAATAGAGGATCTTTGACTAGCTTTTTTTTGCAGCAGGTCATTGAAAACAGCAGGGCGCTCCTTTCAAAAAGAGGATCGTTGACTAGATTATTTTTGTGTGAAGCAGGTCCTTAAAAACAGCAGGGCACTCTTGTCAAATAGAGGATCTTTGACTAGATTTTTTGCAGCATGTCCTTAAAAACAGCAGGGCGCTCCTGTCAAATAGAGGATCTTTAACTAGATTTTTTTGTGTGCAGCAGGTCCTCAAAAACAGCAGGGTGCTCTTGTTAAATAGAGGATCTTTGACTAGCTTTTTTGCAGCAGGTCCTTAAAAACAGCAGGGCGCTCCTGTCAAATAGAGGATCTTTGACTGGCTTTTTTGCAGCAGGTCCTTGAAAACAGCAGGGCGCTCCTGTCAAATAGAGGATCTTTGACTAGCTTGTTTGCAGCGGGTCCTTAAAAACAGTAGGGCACTCTTGTCAAATAGAAGATCTTTGACTAGCTTTTTTTGCAGCGGGTCCTTAAAAACAGCAGGGCACTCCTGTCAAATAGAGGATCTTTGACTAGATTTTTTTGTGTGCAGCAGGTCCTTAAAAACAGCAGGGCACTCTTGTCAAATAGAGGATATTTGACTATCTTTTTTGCAGCATGTCCTTAAAAACAGCAGGGCGCTCCTGTCAAATAAAGGATCTTTAACTAGATTTTTTTGTGTGCAGCAAGTCCTCAAAAACAGCAGGGTGCTTTTGTCAAATAGAGGATCTTTGACTAGCTTTTTTGCAGCAGGTCCTTAAAAACAGCAGGGCGCTCTTGTCAAATAGAGGATCTTTGACTAGATTTTTTTGTGTGCAGCAGGTCCTTGAAAACAGCAGGGCGCCCCTGTCAAATAGAGGATCTTTGACTAGCTTGTTTGCAGCGGGTCCTTAAAAACAGCAGGGCACTCCTGTCAAATAGAGGATCTTTGACTAGATTTTTGTGTGTGTAGCAGGTCATTGAAAACAGCAGGGCGCTCCTTTCCAATACAGGATTGTTGACTAGATTTTTTGTGTGTGCAGCAGGTCCTTAAAAACAGCAGGGCACTCTTGTCAAATAGAGGATATTTGACTAACTTTTTTGCAGCATGTCCTTAAAAACAGCAGGGCACTCCTGTCAAATAGAGGATCTTTAACTAGATTTTTTTGTGTGCAGCAGGTCCTCAAAAACAGCAGGGTGCTTTTGTCAAATAGAGGATCTTTGACTAGCTTTTTTGCAGCAGGTCCTTAAAAACAGCAGGGCGCTCTTGTCAAATAGAGGATCTTTGACTAGATTTTTTTGTGTGCAGCAGGTCCTTGAAAACAGCAGGGCGCCCCTGTCAAATAGAGGATCTTTGACTAGCTTTTTTTGCAGGGGGTCCTTAAAAACAACAGGGCACTCCTGTCAAATAGAGGATCTTTGACTAGATGTTTTTGTGTGCAGCAGGTCATTGAAAACAGCAGGGCGCTCCTTTCCAATAGAGGATTGTTGACTAGATTTTTTTTCGTGTGCAGCAGGTCCTTATAAACAGCAGGGCACTCTTGTCAAATAGAGGATCTTTGACTAACTTTTTTGCAGCATGTCCTTAAAAACAGCAGGGCACTCCTGTCAAATAGAGGATCTTTAACTAGATTTTTTGTGTGTGCAGCAGGTCCTCAAAAACAGCAGGGTGCTCTTGTCAAATAGAGGATCTTTGACTGGCTTTTTTGCAGCAGGTCCTTAAAAACAGCAGGGCACTCTTGTCAAATGGAGGATCTTTGACTGGCTTTTTTGCAGCAGGTCCTTGAAAACAGCAGGGCGCTCCTGTCAAATAGAGGATCTTTGACTAGCTTGTTTGCAGCGGGTCCTTAAAAACAGTAGGGCACTCTTGTCAAATAGAAGATCTTTGACTCGCTTTTTTTGCAGCGGGTCCTTAAAAACAGCAGGGCACTCTTGTCAAATAGAAGATCTTTGACTAGCTTTTTTTGCAGCGGGTCCTTAAAAACAGCAGGGCACGCCTGTTAAATAGAGGATCTTTGACTAGATTTTTTGTGTGTGCAGCAGGTCCTTAAAAACAGCAGGGCACTCTTGTCAAATAGAGGATCTTTGACTGGCTTTTTTGCAGCATGTCCTTAAAAACAGCAGGGCGCTCCTGTCAAATAGAGGATCTTTAACTAGATTTTTTTGTGTGCAGCAGGTCCTCAAAAACAGCAGGGTGCTCTTGTCAAATAGAGGATCTTTGACTAGCTTTTTTGCAGCAGGTCCTTAAAAACAGCAGGGCGGTCTTGTCAAATAGAGGATTCTGACTAGATTTTTTTGTGTGCAGCAGGTCATTGAAAACAGCAGGCCGGTCCTTTCAAATAGAGGATCGTTGACTAGATTTTTTGTGTGTGCAGCAGGTCCTTAAAAACAGCAGGGCACTCTTGTCAAATAGAGGATCTTTGACTATCTTTTTTGCAGCATGTCCTTAAAAACAGCAGGGCGCTCCTGTCAAATAGAGGATCTTTAACTAGATTTTTTTTGTGTGCAGCAGGTCCTCAAAAACAGCAGGGTGCTCTTGTCAAATAGAAAATCTTTGACTGGATTTTTTGCAGCAGGTCCTTAAAAACAGCAGGGCACTCTTGTCAAATGGAGGATCTTTGACTGGCTTTTTTGCAGCAGGTCCTTGAAAACAGCAGGGCGCTCCTGTCAAATAGAGGATCTTTGACTAGCTTGTTTGCAGCGGGTCCTTAAAAACAGTAGGGCACTCTTGTCAAATAGAAGATCTTTGACTCGCTTTTTTTGCAGCGGGTCCTTAAAAACAGCAGGGCACTCTTGTCAAATAGAAGATCTTTGACTAGCTTTTTTTGCAGCGGGTCCTTAAAAACAGCAGGGCACGCCTGTTAAATAGAGGATCTTTGACTAGATTTTTTGTGTGTGCAGCAGGTCCTTAAAAACAGCAGGGCACTCTTGTCAAATAGAGGATCTTTGACTGGCTTTTTTGCAGCATGTCCTTAAAAACAGCAGGGCGCTCCTGTCAAATAGAGGATCTTTAACTAGATTTTTTTGTGTGCAGCAGGTCCTCAAAAACAGCAGGGTGCTCTTGTCAAATAGAGGATCTTTGACTAGCTTTTTTGCAGCAGGTCCTTAAAAACAGCAGGGCGGTCTTGTCAAATAGAGGATTCTGACTAGATTTTTTTGTGTGCAGCAGGTCATTGAAAACAGCAGGCCGGTCCTTTCAAATAGAGGATCGTTGACTAGATTTTTTGTGTGTGCAGCAGGTCCTTAAAAACAGCAGGGCACTCTTGTCAAATAGAGGATCTTTGACTATCTTTTTTGCAGCATGTCCTTAAAAACAGCAGGGCGCTCCTGTCAAATAGAGGATCTTTAACTAGATTTTTTTTGTGTGCAGCAGGTCCTCAAAAACAGCAGGGTGCTCTTGTCAAATAGAAAATCTTTGACTGGATTTTTTGCAGCAGGTCCTTAAAAACAGCAGGGCACTCTTGTCAAATGGAGGATCTTTGACTGGCTTTTTTGCAGCAGGTCCTTGAAAACAGCAGGGCGCTCCTGTCAAATAGAGGATCTTTGACTAGCTTGTTTGCAGCGGGTCCTTAAAAACAGTAGGGCACTCTTGTCAAATAGAAGATCTTTGACTCGCTTTTTTTGCAGCGGGTCCTTAAAAACAGCAGGGCACTCTTGTCAAATAGAAGATCTTTGACTAGCTTTTTTTGCAGCGGGTCCTTAAAAACAGCAGGGCACGCCTGTTAAATAGAGGATCTTTGACTAGATTTTTTGTGTGTGCAGCAGGTCCTTAAAAACAGCAGGGCACTCTTGTCAAATAGAGGATCTTTGACTGGCTTTTTTGCAGCATGTCCTTAAAAACAGCAGGGCGCTCCTGTCAAATAGAGGATCTTTAACTAGATTTTTTTGTGTGCAGCAGGTCCTCAAAAACAGCAGGGTGCTCTTGTCAAATAGAGGATCTTTGACTAGCTTTTTTGCAGCAGGTCCTTAAAAACAGCAGGGCGGTCTTGTCAAATAGAGGATTCTGACTAGATTTTTTTGTGTGCAGCAGGTCATTGAAAACAGCAGGCCGGTCCTTTCAAATAGAGGATCGTTGACTAGATTTTTTGTGTGTGCAGCAGGTCCTTAAAAACAGCAGGGCACTCTTGTCAAATAGAGGATCTTTGACTATCTTTTTTGCAGCATGTCCTTAAAAACAGCAGGGCGCTCCTGTCAAATAGAGGATCTTTAACTAGATTTTTTTTTTGTGCAGCAGGTCCTCAAAAACAGCAGGGTGCTCTTGTCAAATAGAAAATCTTTGACTGGATTTTTTGCAGCAGGTCCTTAAAAACAGTAGGGCACTCTTGTCAAATAGAAGATCTTTGACTAGCTTTTTTTGCAGCGGGTCCTTAAAAACAGCAGGGCACGCCTGTCAAATAGAGGATCTTTGACTAGATATTTTGTGTGCAGCAGGTCATTGAAAACAACAAGCCGCTCCTTTCAAATAGAGGATCGTTGACTAGATTTTTTGTGTGTGCAGCAGGTCCTTAAAAACAGCAGGGCACTCTTGTCAAATAGAGGATCTTTGACTGGCTTTTTTGCAGCATGTCCTTAAAAACAGCAGGGCGCTCCTGTCAAATAGAGGATCTTTAACTAGATTTTTTTGTGTGCAGCAGGTCCTCAAAAACAGCAGGGTGCTCTTGTCAAATAGAGGATCTTTGACTAGCTTTTTTGCAGCAGGTCCTTAAAAACAGCAGGGCGGTCTTGTCAAATAGAGGATTTTGAGTAGTTTTTTGCAGCGAGTCCTTAAAACAGCAGGGCACTCCTGTCAAATAGAGGATCTTTGACTAGATGTTTTTGTGTGCAGCAGGTCCTTGAAAACAGCAGGGAGCTCCTGTCAAATAGAGGTTATTTGACTATCTTTTTTGCAGCGGGTCCTTAAAAACAGTAGGGCTCTCTTGTCAAATAGAGGATCTTTTGACTAGCTTTATTTGCAGTGGGTCCTTAAAAACAGCAGGGCACTCCTGTCAAATAGAGGATCCTTGACTAAATGTTTTTGTGTGCAGCAGGTCCTTGAAAACAGTAAGGCACTCCTGTCAAATAGAGGATCTTTGACTATCTTTTTTGTAGCGGGTCCTTAAAAACAGTAGGGCTCTCTTGTCAAATCGAGGATCTTTGACTAGCTTTTTTTGCAGCGGGTCCTTAAAAACAGCAGGGCGCTCTTGTCAAATAGAAGATGTTTGACTCGATTTTTTTTGTGTTGCATGTCCTTAAAAACATCAGGAAAGCGGGGAAAATATTGTCGGCGAACTACCGCTGAAGCAACTTGGGGGCTCCGAACACGACGATGTGACTCCACGCTCTGCTTTTCTACTTACTGGTAGCTCAGCGTCATGAAAACAAATGATGCTTTACATATGCGGCGTGGGGGAATAGGTTTTTTTTTTGCAAACAATATAATCTGTGATCCCAGCTCTGGCAGCTCTGGGTTTTTGAAGTCCTCCGTGGCTTCCTGTCCTCCTGTGCTGTGGGTGGAGTTGCTGTGGGGTCAGACAAAGCGGCAATAGAGTGTGTCATTGCACCGTCCGTGAATGTCGGGGTCCTTGCGGACTTGATGGAAGTATCAACCAGACCGCAGCTCCTACTGAGGCATGTAAACAAGCACTCAGGTCAATTAGGATGTCTTACCACATGTTGCATATGACTGTAGTACTAAAGATAGGAGGAAAAGTATGTGTTTTTTACTGATAAGTGGCCGCCTTGTTGTACCGTCAATATATATATATATATATAGTCGAGGTTTCTGTGGTTTATCCGTTATACAGTGCTCAATACCGGGGTAGAGCGGAATATACGTTAGGTCAGAAAAAACACAAAGGCTATATCATCCCTACAAGCCTGTTTCGCAGGTTTCCCTGCTCGTCAGGGGATTAGGACAAAAGTTTGGACACACCTTCTCATTCAATGCATTTTCTTTATTTTCATGACTATTTACATTGTAGATCAGACCTGGGCAAATTAAGGCCCGTTAAGATTTTCAAACTGGCCCGCCGGACATTCCCAAATCATTTTTTTAGATCTTTCAGATGGAAATTTAACTGCCATTATGATGTGCAGTGATGTTTTCTAATGACCGTAAGTCTTGAACTATACAAAGTATTTCAGTGGTTGGAATCTGCACTTTAGCATGATATATTAGTTACTATGGTAATCTAATTAGTTACTATGGTCATTTAATTAGTTACTATGGTCATCTAATTAGTTACTATGGTAATCTAGGTCACAGCAGCTCAGACGAGGCACCAAGCAGTGTTTCCAGAGCGGCCAGCCTGAAATGTGGGAGATTTTTACAACAAAGTTCTAAAGCTTAGTGATATATCAGATATATCAGATTGTAGGTGGGTTGTTTTTTTACCCTTCGCATTCATATTTCGCTGTGTTTGTTGCATTTTTGTTGCGTTTCGCTTGATTGTAAAATATGTCGATCCGGAGGGAATGTGACGTTCATATGTTGTCAATATTCAGTGTTTTATCCTTCATAGTTAATATTGTAAATCCCACATTCTTTATTTTCATGTACATTCTGGGTGTCTCATTCAGTAAAAAAATGTAAAATTCCATTCTGTTTTTTAAGGCGGTCTGTCATAACGTTTTTAGCATTCAATCAGACATTATTGTGATTTTTTGTATTAGTGTTCCTAAAAATAGATATACCGGCCCCCAGGCACATTTTTTCCTCAAAATTTGGCCCCCCGAGGCAAAATAATTGCCCAGGTCTGTTGTAGATTGTCACTGAAGGCATCAAAACTATGAACATGTGGAGTTATGTACTTAACAAAAAAAGGTGAAATAACTGAAAACAGGTTTTGTATTCTAGTTTCTTCAAAATAGCCACCCTTCGCTCTGATTACGGTTTTGCACACTATTGGCATTCTCTCGATGAGCACACCTGTGAAGTGAAAAAGCATTTCAGGTGACTACCTCTTGAAGCTCATGGAGAGAATGCCAATGCAAAGGGTGGCTATTTTGAAGAAACTAGAATATAAAACATGTTAGTGCAGCTAGTGGGTCCATGACAAGGACTACTGTTTTGTTTGATCACCGCTTTTACTGCTGTGTTACAGGCCACATTTGGAAACAATAAGGGTATGCAAATGAACATTTACACAATCTTTGGTAACGGTATATATCTGCGGCTAATATATGTAAACATAGTTTTGTCTTTTAAAATTTGATTGGTGCGGCTTAAATACCGGTGCGCTTTAAAGCCTGAAAAATAATTATGTTTCAAAACATAAAAAAACACCACAGGTAGGGGCATGATATTATGGACGTGCAGTAAATGAGTATCTCCATGGTGAAAACCTCATTTAAAACCTCATAAAACACCAAAATGATTCCCGAGCGCGGACACCACCGCTGCTCACTGCTATTGTCCAAATAGAGGATCTTTGCTTTGATCTCTTTTGCAGCGGGTCCTTAAAAAGCAGCAGGGCACCATTGTTGTAATTGGCTGATCTTTGAATAAGCATGTTTTCTACAGCAGGTCCTTAAAAAACCGCAGGGCGCTCCCGTCAAATAGAGAATCTTTGACTATCTTTTTTGCAGCGGGTCCTTAAAAACAGTAGGGCGCTTTCGTCAAATAGAGGATCTTTGACTAGCTTTTTTTTGCAGCGGTTCCTTAAAAACAGTAGGGCGCGCCTGTCAAATAGAGGATCTTTGACTAGATTTTTTTTGTTTAGCAGGTCGTCAAAAACAGCAAGGCGCTCTTGTCATAAATAGGATCTTTGAATAAGTGTGTTTTTTTTTTTTTCAGCAGCAGCAGGTCTTTAAAGACATTGTTGTAAATAGGATCATTAAAAAAAGGCGTGCTTTTCTGCAGCAACAACAGGACCTTAAAAAACCGCAGGGCGCTCCCGTCAAATAGAGGATCTTTGACTATCTTTTCTGCAGCGGGTCCTTAAAAACAATAGGGCGCTCCTGCCAAATAGAGAATCTTTGACTATCTTTTTTGCAGCGGGTCCTTAAAAACAGTAGGCAGCTTTTGTCAAATAGAGGATCTTTGACTAGCTTTTTTTTGCAGCGGTTCCTTAAAAACAGCAGGGCGCGCCTGTCAAATAGAGGATCTTTGACTAGGTTTTTTTTGCTTAGCATGTCATCAAAATTAGCAAGGCGCTCCTGTCATAAATAGGATCTTTGAACAAGTGTGTTATTATTATTTTTTTCAGCAGCAGCAGGTCTTTAAAGACATTGTTGTAAATAGGATCATTAAAAAAGGCATGCTTTTCTGCAACAACAGCAGGACCTTAAAAAACAGCAGGGCACTCTTGTCAAATAGAGGATCTTTGACTATCTCTTTTTGCAGCGGGTCCTTAAAAACAATAGGGCGCTCCTGCCAAATACAGAATCTTTGACTATCTTTTTTGCAGCGGGTCCTTGAAAACAGTAGGGAGCTTTTGTCAAATAGAGGATCTTTAACTAGGTTTTTTTTGCAGCGGTTCCTTAAAAACAGCAGGGCGCTTTCGTCAAATAGAGGATCTTTGACTAGCTTTTTTTTGCAGCGGTTCCTTAAAAACAGCAGGGCGCGCCTGTCAAATAGAGGATCTTTGACTAGATTTTTTTCGTTTAGCAGGTCGTCAAAAACAGCAAGGCGTTCTTGTCATAAATAGGATCTTTGAATAAGTGAGTTTTTTTTTTTTTTTTCAGCAGCAGCAGGTCTTTAAAGACATTGTTGTAAATAGGATCATTAAAAAAAGGCGTGCTTTTCTGCAGCAACAGCAGGACCTTATAAAACAGCAGGGCGCTCTTGTCAAATAGAGGATCTTTGACAATCTCTTTTTTGCAGCTGGGTCCTTAAAAACAGTAGGGCTCTCCTGCCAAATAGAGAATCTTTGACTATCTTTTTTGCAGCGGTTCCTTAAAAACAGTAGGGCGCGCCTGTCAAATAGAGGATCTCTGACTAGATTTTTTTTGTTTAGCAGGTCGTCAAAAACATTAAGGCGCTCCTGTCATAAATAGGATCTTTGAACAAGTGTGTTATTATTATTTTTTCAGCAGCAGCAGGTCTTTAAAGACATTGTTGTAAATAGGATCATTAAAAAAAGGCGTGCTTTTCTGCAGCAACAGCAGGACCTTAAAAAACAGCAGGGCGCTCTTGTCAAATAGAGGATCTTTGACTATCTCTTTTTTGCAGCGGGTCCTTAAAAACAGTAGGGCGCTCCTGCCAAATAGAGAATCTTTGACTATCTTTTTTGCAGCGGGTCCTTAAAAACAGTAGGGCGCTTTTGTCAAATAGAGGATCTTTGACTAGCTTTTTTTGCAGCGGTTCCTTAAAAACAACAGGGCGCGCCTGTCGAATAGAGGATCTTTGACTAGATTTTTTTTGTTTAGCAGGTCGTCAAAAACAGCAAGGCGCTCCTGTCATAAATAGGATCTTTGAATAAGTGTTTGTTTTTTGTTTTTTTCAGCAGCAGCAGGTCTTCTGTTGTAAATAGGATCATTAAAAAAAGGCTTGCTTTTCTGCAGCAACAGCAGGACCTTAAAAAATAGAAGGGCGCTCTTGTCAAATAGAGGATCTTTGACTATTTCTTTTTGCAGCGGGTCCTTAAAAACAATAGGGCGCTCTTGTCAAATAGAAGATCTTTGACTAGGTTTTTTTTGCAGCGGGTCCTTAAAGACAGCAGGGTGCTCCTGTCAATTAGAGTATCTTTGACTGGATTTATTTTGTGCAGCAGGTCCTTAAAAACAATAGGGCGCTCTTGTCAAATAGAGGATCTTTGACTAGCTTTTTCTTGTGCAGCAGGTCCTCAAAAACAGCAGGGCGCTCCTGTCGTAAATAGGATTTTTGAATAAGCATGATTTATATTTTTGCAGCAGCAGGTCCTTAAAGACAGTGGGGCGTTCTTGTTGTAAATAGGATCTTTGAATAAGCGTGCTTTTCTGCAGCAACAGCAGGTCCATAAAAAACAGCAGGGCGCTCTTGTCAAATTGAGGATCTTTGACTCGCTTTTTTTGCGGCGGATTCTTAAAAACAGCAGGGCGCTCTCGTCAAATAGAGGATCTTTGACTAGACTTTTTTTTGTGCAGCACGTCCTCAAAAAGAGCAGGGCGCTCCTGTCGGAAATAGAAACTTTGAATAACCCCCAAAAAAGGGACAATCGCTAGAAAATGAATGGATGGATGGAATACGCGTGTGTTTTTTTTCTTTCAGCTGCAGCAGGTTCTTAAAAAAACAGCAGGCCGCTTCTGTCAAATAGAGGATCTTTGACTATCTTTTTTGCAGCGGGTGCTTAAAAATCAGTAGGGCGCTTTTGTCAAATAGAGGATCTTTGACTATATTTTTTGCAGCGAGTCCTTAAAAACAGTAGGGCGCTCTTGTCAAATAGAGGATCTTTAACTACTTTTTTTGCAGCGGTTCCTCAAAAACAGCACGCCGCTCCTATTGTAAATAGGATCGTGAATAAGTGCGTTATTATTTTGCAGCAAAAACAAAGACAAAAAAACAAACACAAACCGTTTCAATTCCACTGTAATCTATTCAAACTCCCTGATATTTTGACTCTTGAACGCATCCTAATTAAATGATCCCCTCAACTCCCCCCAAAATGGATTAACTCGCTGGAATAAAAAAGACAATATAACATACATCCATAAACGTGGACGCATGTGAAAAAGTGCAATATATTTATCTGTACAGTAATCTATTTATTTATTTATATATATGTATATTTATTTATTTATTATATATATATATATATATATATATATTATTTATATATATTTATTTATTTATATATGCACCTTATTGCTCTTTTATCCTGCAGTACCATGAGCTTATGTAAGGAAATTTCGTTCTTATCTGTGCTGTAAAGTTCAAATTTGAATGACAATAAAAAGGAAGCCTAAGTCTAAGTCTATATTTGAGGTTTATGCCTGGAAAAAAAATGGTTCCCTCAGTTACCATTTTTGTCTGGGGAAATGAGTCTTAAAGAAAAACTTTTGACAATGTGGGAGTGAGACAACTTGACATACTTACATTAAGGACACAAATCAAAGAGCAGAGGCCCAGAGCCCAGTCCTGCACCCAGTCCAGGGATGGATGAGAAATATGAGCATCAGTGTGACAAAGTCAGCGCCATTGTCCAGGCGCTCGTGTGCACGCCACACAGCTGCATGTTATGCAAATGTTCTTAGCGTGCACATGTCTGCCGATATTACCGTGGCCGTCAGCCAAACAACTTGTAAGAATTCCTCCTTCTCCTCAGACTTCCGCAGGCGCCAGCCGCCGCTGCACTGGAAATGACTTGGCCGAGGGGAGTAGAGGAGAGCGAGCGAGGCTATTTTAGAAAGACTGCCCAAAGATATTTCATAAATAACGGCAGGAATGAGCGGTGCATAGGTCAGTGTGAGTTTATGAGTCACCAATGATGTCTGAGTTTGATGGCTTGGAAAATGTGGACGAGTGCGTTTGTGCATTTGTGTTCTGCAAAGAGTCTCAATGGAAAGGACATGAATCTTTCTCTCACCCTTTTCCTCTCCTCCATCACTCTCTCTCTCTCTCTCTCTCTCTCTCTTTCGTTCCCCCGACCACCTCCTCTCCAGGGGAGGAAGGTCTCAGGAGTTTCTCAGGAATGTTGACTTCTCAATGCCTTCGTCCCTTGGGGGACGTTGGTAGGGGTCTTGACCCTTCTCCTGTATCCCTGGAGCCGATCAGCTAACTAAGTTAGCATGAGATAACTCACCGCTCCCACTACCCCCTCTCGCCCCCCCAAAGCAAGTCTGTCTGACTCCCCTCCCTCACTCACTCCAGCCTAATATGAGACAGGAACTTGATTAGAGGCAGGAGGACATCCATCATGGTGATGTCTCATTTTGGCCTGTGGCAAAATTTGTCTTTCCACCCTGGTAGTCCTGAGACTCTGCACCCAGACGCTCCAAATGTTCTTCACCCCCACGGTTACCAGCACGCTTTAATTCCACCAACCATTTACAACTTGGGTTTTTCTACAACAACTCATATTTCTCTACGCCGTATTGTGTTTAAAATACGTTCAAATCATTTCTAAGCTCTATTTAATGCATTCACAGTGTTACACATTTTTTACATACCAATTCCCGGTACCTGGGAATCAATACCGCGGTACTCAACCATACCATTTTGTACTTCTGTGTTCATTAATGGTCATTTGTTTAATAATAAAATCACAATGATCTTCTTTCCTTACCCTTCAGAGTCCCATTTGCAAGTATTATATAGTACTATATTATTATATAGTAGACTTTGCATGCAGTGGCAATTCCATGATGTTAGATGGCAGTACGGTGTGTCTCCCAGTCAGGGAGTAGTCTTTGCTAATAAGCTGAATCTAATCTTTTGTTGCGCCCTACAAAGTGTTATTACTGTAAGTATTGTACTTGCCGCTGGTCTCCTTGGGCTTCCTCCTTCCCCTGGGGGGCGGGGCGGGGTCTGTCCTGGGTCGCCCTACGCTGCGGCCGTGCGGGCCTGCTTGGTGCCGGGTTGGGGGGGCTACTTCCCCCCCTTGTTGGGGCCCTGGCCGTGCTGCCCAACTGCCCTGCGAAAGTCCCTCTCCTGTGTTTTTTTCTGCCCTTTTTTCTCCTTTTTTCAAATTTGTATTTATTTTTTAAATCTATTTTTTTAAATTTATTTATTTAATCTTTTTTTAAATGTTATTATTATTTTATCTATTTGTTTATTTTATTATATTTTTTTCATTTATTTTATTAAAAAAAAAAGTATTGTACTTATTATGCTTTTAGTTGGAGTTTTTATTACCAAATTTGGAGGTTATAAGTTTGCCATGTAAAATCGCTAATCGCTATTCAGTAGCATTGTCAATGGCAAATCGAAGTGGAAGCTTACAGTACTGTTCTTTTGATTGTTTTCCATCAGGCACACTTGCTTTGTTGACATGGAAAAATGCAGTCCGACTGAGTGCTGCTTGAGTGCTTGTTTCCCTGCCAAGTTTTTTAGCCGGCCTAGTCCGCAACCGGATGGGGCGTCACATCTCTTCCAGATGGTAAATAATACACAAAGGTTAGTGTTTTAGCGTCTTTTTTGCCTTTGCTTGAGGGTCCACACTGACCTGAAGGTCACACTATTTACACAGAGACATAACCTACAATGGGGGCACCACCCTATATAGCATTTACCAATGTGAACCAAACTAAACCGCACCATTTGGTGCTTGGGTGACCAAAAAAAAATATTGAAGAAAATGTAATCCGTGTTTTTCAAGTTGTTGTTTTTAGCAATTTTATGGAGACGGGACACCCGGCAATTTGGCTCTTCTCTTGACGTGGCAGCATTTACTATTTTATTTTGGTTCATGTTGTTGCTGATAGTTTTTAATTAACATAAAATCCAAGTTAGATTTTCAGAATTAACAGTCAGTGTTTGTCTTCCTGTTTTAAATTTTAGTTACCGTATTTTTCGGATGATAAGGCGCATTAAAGGGGTCATATTATGATTTTTTTCTAAATGCAAAGCACTTCCTTGTGGTCTACATAACATGTAATAATGGTTCTTTGGTCAAAATGTTGCATAGATTATTTTTTACTTCAGGATGCGCCGTTTTGTGGGCAGTCTGATTTACGTGGCTCATCTTCGGCAGCGTCTTTTCTCCGTCATCTTTGTTGTAGCGGTGTAGCGTGCAAGGACGGGGGTGGAAGAAGTGTCAAAAGATGGAGCTAACTGTTTTAATGACATTCAGACTTTACTTCAATCAATAACGGAGCAGCATCTCCTCATCCGTGGCTCACTAGTGCAACAACAACGCCGGAAATGTGTCCCGTGAAAAACCGTCCGACCAGAACTCTCTAATAACTAAAGTTCCTTGGGTGAATAATGTAAACTCACTACACCGGTATGTTTTAGTGCTTTCATGGCGAGTTTACTGACAGATATAAGTAAGAACTTTACACTACTTTATATTAGAAATGGCAACAGCGGAGGATGAATGTCCCATAACAAGAAGATAGAGAAAAAGAAGTAGCTCATCGACTACGATGTCGGCACGGACTACAAAGGGGGACGGCGCTCACATTTTCAGGACTTATGCAGATCCCAAATACAGATCAGCAGGTACCAGAAGGTGAGAAAAGTTGCTTTTGCAACATATTGAGAAACAAAACGCCAGATAATATGTCTTACTTTATACACACACCATAATAATGCTCAAATGTTGAAGCACAGTACAATCCATCAAGCGGTGCGGCTTCATAGCTTACCAAAGTCGTACTAAAACATTTTGATAGATTTTTGAGCCCCGTGTGTAATGTTCTATATTTTCAATGGAACATATAAAATGTTGGTGTTGTTTACTTGAGTCATATTGCAGTCTACACGTATCTCTTATGTGAGAATGCCATCATGTTGCAGTCTACACGTATCTCTTATGTGTGACTACCATCTACTGGTCACACTTGTCATTTCACCATGCACCAAATAAAATAGCTTCGAGGTTGGTAAGGACAACTAAAATTATTCCGTACATTAAGCGCACCGGGTTATAAGGCGCATTGTCGAGTTTTTAGAAAATGAAAGGATTTTGAGTGTGCCTTATAGTCCGAAAAATACAGTAGCTTTATTCAGCTTCTGACTTAAATAGCTTTATAGTAAGGGGGTTATAGCGCTACCCTAAATAGCATTGCCATGTGGGCAAAAATGTTCACTAATCGTGGGGATGTAGGATTTTATTTGAATACCCGCGTATATGTTGCTTTTTCCAAAGAAAGGCTTCATAGCTGTAAATCCAAGCAAGCGTCTATTAAAGCCTATTTTGCTGATCTTATACACTGCATGAAATATATGACAATAAATATATTTGATCACAGAACCAGATTGTCTATTCAGTCTGTGCCTACAAATGACAAACGACAGTAGTGCTTGGCAATAACAATGTTTGGTTGGGTTTCGAATTGGATTTTATTGCCGGTTGTTTAAAAGAAATATGGCCGCCGGTCTCCAGGCTGCCCGAGCGATCCATCCTGTGACCTCAAGGTTATTTCTCACACTCTCAGACTCTATCAGGACCTTCGAGCAGAAAGTGACTGAGATGGGCCTCCTGGGACCCGCCTCCTGTTTGTTGTGTATTTTCTCAAGCTTTTTCTTCTTTCCCTGTGAGGTCATCAACCCCCGCAATTTTCTCCCACACAATGTCCCGCCTTCGTCACCGCTCGTCCACCTCACATCGCCCGAGGTGCCGCGTGAACTCGGAGGCACACTTTGTCCCCTCGGTGGGAGAAGCGCGTGGAAATGTTGGAAAAGAGGCGTAAACATGAGGACCGACTTAGGGGAGGGAACACGGATTGCGGAGGTTTAATGAAATGACCTTTCGCCGTGTCACTTCACGGACAATGTTTCGCACTCAGGTTGGGACTTTTAGACATACATCCATCCATCCATTTTCTACCACTTGTCCCGTTCGGGGTCGCGGGGGTTGCTGGAGCCTATCTCAGCTGCACATGGGCAGAAGGCGGGGTAAACCCTGGACAAGTCGCCACCTCATCGCAGGACTTTTAGACAGCAAGATTTTAAAAAAATAAATAAATAAAAAACAGCAAGAGGGAAGTGCTGCACAAAATCATATACCTGAAATTACCTTTCGCTGTGTCACTTCACAGAAAATTTGTCGCACTCAGGTTGGGACTTTTAGACAGCAAGATTAAAAAAAACAAAAAAACAAACAAACAAACAAAAAAAAACAGCAAGAGGGAAATGCTGCACAAAATCATAAAAAAAAAAGCAAGAGGGAAATGCTGCACAAAATCATATACCTGAAATGACTTTTCGCTGTGTCAGTTCGCAGACAATGTTTCGCACTCAGGTTGGGACTTTTAGACAGCAAGATAAAAAAAAAACCCAAAAAAACAAAACAAAACAAAAAAACAGCAAGAGGAAAATGCTGCACAAAATCATAAAAAAAACAGCAAGAGGAAAATGCTGCACAAAATCATATACCTGAAATGACCTTTTGCTGTGTCAGTTCGCAGACAATGTTTTGCACTCAGGTTGGGACTTTTAGACAGCAAGATTAAAAATAAATAAATAAATAAAAATAAAAAAATAAATTAAAAAAAAACAGCAAGAGGGAAATGCTGCACAAAATCACATACCTGAAATGATCTTTCGCTGTGTCCGTTCACAGACAATGTTTCACACTCAGGTTGGGACTTTTACACAGCAAGATAAAAAATAAAAAATAAAAAAATAAAATCAATAAAAAAAAAAAAACAGCAAGAGGGAAGTGCTGCACAAAATCTGGACTGAGCTATTACTTTTTTTGACCTGAAATGACCTTTCGCCGTGTCACTTCACAGACGATGTTTCGCACTCAGGTTGGGACTTTTAGACAGCAAGATAAAAAAAATAAAAAAATAAAATAAAATCAATAATAAAAAAAAAAAAGCAAGAGGGAAATGCTGCACAAAATCATATACCTGAAATGACTTTTCGCTGTGTCAGTTCGCAGACGATGTTTTGCACTCAGGTTGGGACTTGAGGACAGCAAGATTAAAAAAAAAAAAAAAAAAAAAAAAAAACAGCAAGAGGGAAATGCTGCACAAAATCACATACCTGAAATGACCTTTCGCTGTGTCAGTTCACAGACGATGTTTCGCACTCAGGTTGGGACTTTTTGACAGCAAGATAAAAAATAGAAAATAAAAAAATAAAATCAATAAAAATAAAAGAAAACAGCAAGAGGGAAGTGCTGCACAAAATCTGGACTGAGTTATTACTTTTTTTGACCTGAAATGACCTTTCGCCGTGTCACTTCACAGACGATGTTTCGCACTCAGGTTGGGACTTTTAGACCAGTGTTTTTCAACCTTTTTTGAGCCAAGGCACATTTTTTGCGTTGAAAAAATGCGGAGGCACACCACCAGCAGAAATCACTAAAAAAACGAAACTCAGTTGACAGTAAAAAGTCGCAATTTTTGGATATGACTTTAAACCATAACCAACCAAGCATCACTATAGCTCTTGTCTCAAAGTAGGTGTACTGTCACCACCTGTCACATCACACCCTGACTTATTTTGTATTTTTTGCTGTTTTCCTGTGTGTGGTGTTTTAGTTCTTGTCTTACGCTCTTATTTTTTTGGTATTTTCCTGTAGCAGTTTCATGTCTTCCTTTGAGCGATATTTCCCGCATCTACTTTGTTTTAGCAATCAAGAATATTTCAGTTGTTTTTAATCCTTCTTTGTGGGGACATCTTTGATTGTCATGTCATGTTCGGATGCACATTGTGGACGCCGTCTTTGCTCCACAGTAAGTCTTTGCTGTCGTCCAGCATTCTGTTTTTGTTTACTTTGTAGCGAGTTAGGTTTTAGTTTCGTTCTGCATAGCCTTACCTAAACTACAATGCCTTTTCTTAGGGGCACTCACCTTTTGTTCATTTTTGGTTTAAGCATTAGATACAACGACAAACCCTTGTCGTCTCACACAACGTGTTCCCGACATCTACAAAGCAATTAATTACCCGCTCCCACCTACTGATATGGAAGAGTATTCCCGGGCGCAGCCACCGCTGCTGCCCACTGCTCCCCTCACCTCCCAGGGGGTGATCAAGGGTGATGGGTCAAATGCAGAGAATAATTTCGCCACACCTAGTGTGTGTGTGACAATCATTGGTACTTTAACTTTAACTTTAACACGGTTACGCTGCCGAGCTCTAGACAGCACCGACACACAACATCGGCACATAATTTGCAGATTATAATTAGTGGTTGGCAAAAAATATTTTTAACCCAAATATGTGAAATTACATAATCTCCCACGGCACACCAGACTGTATCTCACGGCACACTAGTGTGCCGCGGCACAGTGGTTGAAAAACACTGTTTTAGACAGCAAGATAAAAAAAATAAAAAATAAAAAAATAAATAAATGCAAATACAGCAAAAGGGAAGTGCTGCACAAAATCTGTTCTGAGTTATTTATTTATTTATTTTTTTTACCTGAAATGACCTTTTGCCGTGTCACTTCATGGACGATGTTTCCTACTCAGGTTGGGACTTTTAGACAGCAAGATTTTAAAAATAAATAAATAAATAAATAAAAATAAAAATTAAGAATAAAAAAACAGCAAGAGGGAAGTGCTGCACACAATCTGGACTAAGTTATTACTTTTTTTGACCTGAAATGGCCTTTCGCCGTGTCACTTTACAGATGATGTTTCGCACTCAGGTTGGGACATTTAGACAGCAAGATTAAAAAAATAATTAAAAAAAACAGCAAGAGAGAAGTGCTGCACAAAATCATATACCTGAAATTACCTTTTGCTGTGTCAGTTCACAGACAATGTTTTGCACTCAGGTTGGGACTTTTAGACAGCAAGATTTAAAAAAAAAAAAAAAATTAAGAATAAAAAAACAGCAAAAGGGAAGTGCTGCACAAAATCTGTTCTGAGTTATTATTATTTTTTTTTTTAACCTGAAATGACCTTTTGCCGTGTCACTTCATGGACAATGTTTCCTACTCAGGTTGGGACTTTTAAACAGCAAGATTTTAAAAATAAATAAATAAATAAAAATAACAATTAATAATTAAAAAAAAACAGCAAGAGGGAAGTGCTGCACAAAATCTGGACTAAGTTATTACTTTTTTTGACCTGAAATGACCTTTCGCCGTGTCACTCCACAGACAATGTTTCGCACTCAGGTTGGGACTTTTAGACAGCAAGATAAAAAAAATAATTAAAAAAAATTACATTTAAAAAATAAATAAAAAAACAGCAAGGTTTCTCATTGTCCCATTGGGTTGAGTTTTTCCTTGTCCTGATGTGGGATCTGAACCGAGGATGTTGTTGTGGCTTGTGCAGCCCTTTGAGACACTTGTGATTTAGGGCTATATAAATAAACATTGATTGATTGATTGAAGTGCTGCACAAAATCTGGACTGAGTTATCTTAATTTTTTGACCTGAAATGAGTGTCACTTCGAAGACGATGTTTCGCACTTAGGTTGGGACTTTTAGACAAAAAGATTAAAAAAATAAAAATAAAACAAACAGCAAGAGGTAAGTGCTGCACAAAATCTGGACTGAATTTTTTTTTTTTTTTTATACCCCAAAAATAGTCTATTGGTGCCACATGAAATACAAGCCCACAATAGAGCAGCAATTTTCATTATTTATTATTTCCATTCTGGGACCCCCAAAAACAAAAGGAAATGGAGTTTCTACCCTGCATAAAAATCTAACCGTACAAGTTTTTCCCCTCCGGCTTGAGCCGTTTATTGCTGGTCTCTTACATGAACCGGCAGCCATGATGGGCATTACTCACACAAGTCCACTTGATGCCAAGTTGCTGCTCTGAGGTCCATTAAAGTGTTTAAATTCAAGCATTCATCCCGCACTACATTGCCTTCCTCTATTCCATTTTTTTGTTTGTTATTAAACACGGCCATGCTAATTGGCGGCGAGTGTTCAGCATCATGGTGCGGGCATCATTCAGCACCTTTCACATGAAACATTCATAGACAGGACTGCTCTATGTCATTGAAATAAACCAAATTCACACAATAGGAAACTTGAGTTAACCTCTGGCAACGATGGAGAACATTTTACTACTTTTATTTCCCAGCGTTGTAGAGGGTGGTATGAGCGTCGTTATCCATTGTTTATTGTCACTCAGGGTGCACGCGGCTCTGAGCTGTTGTGAAAGTCCATACGGTGAAAGTGTGAGCAAATATTTGCCAGTGACACTTTTGGAGAATGTGTGTTGATACTCACATTACTCTGCCTTTAGCGTAAACTTTCTTTGGGTTTGTTTTTGACCGCTTCTATAGGACTGCGGCTTTTGCAGTGTTGTTGTATCGGAGACATTGAACTGCATGGGCTGCAGGGTGGGAAAAAAATGGTCAACCCACACACTAAAAACATGGCTAAAACATTTCCATAAGGTTGTATTTTGCTGTCATTTTAAAATGTGGGGATTCTGGCAATTCAAATGTTAAATTTTTTTCTGTGTGATACATTATTATTTTATTTTAATAATATAATTAAATATTTTAAAATATTATCAAATTAATATTTATTTATAAAACGCATGATTTAATGCATTACTTTTTGTAAACAATCCCACATTTTTGTGCAAACATTCTTGCTCTCACGGTGCTTCTCAATTATTTTCTGTTATGCCATTTTGAAGTACAAACCCCGTTTCCATATGAGTTGGGAAATTGTGTTAGATGTAAATATAAACGGAATACAATGATTTGCAAATCATTTTCAACCCATATTCAGTTGAATATGCTACAAAGACAACATGTTTGATGTTCAAACTGATAAACTTTTTTTTTTAGTGCAAATAATCATTAACTTTAGAATTTGATGCCAGCAACACGTGACAAAGAAGTTGGGAAAGGTGGCAATAAATACTGATAAAGTTGAGGAATGCTCATCAAACACTTATTTGGAACAACCCACAGGTGAACAGGCAAATTGGGAACAGGTGGGTGCCATGATTGAGTATAAAAGTAGATTCCATGAAATGTTCAGTCATTCACAAACAAGGATGGGGCGAGGGTAACCACTTTGTCAACAAATGCGTGAGCAAATTGTTGAACAGTTTAAGAAAAACCTTTCTCTATCAGCTATTGCAAGGAATTTAGGGATTTCACCATCTACGGTCCGTAATATCATCAAAGGGTTCAGAGAGTCACTGCACGTAAGCAGCTAAGCCCGTGACCTTCCATCCCTCAGGCTGTACTGCATCAACAAGCGACATCAGTGTGTTAAAAATATCACCACATTGGCTCAGCAACACTTCAGAAAACCACTGGCAGTAACTACAGTTTGTCGCTACATCTGTAAGTGCAAGTTAAAACTCTCCTATGCAAGGCGAAAACCGTTTATCAACAACACCCAGAAACACCGTCGGCTTCGCTGGGCCTGAGCTCATCTAAGATGGACTGATACAGAGTGGAAAAGTGTTCTGTGGTCTGACGAGTCCACATTTCAAATTGTTTTTGTAAACTGTGGACGTCGTGTCCTCCGGACCAAAGAGGAAAAGAACCATCTGGATTGTTATAGGCGCAAATTTGAAAAGCCAGCATCTGTGATGGTACGGGGGTGTATTAGTGCCCAAGACATGGGTAACTTACACATCTGTGAAGGCGCCATTAATGCTGAAAGGTACATACAGGTTTTGGAGCAACATATGTTGCAATCCAAGCAACGTTACCATGGACGCCCCTGCTTATTGCAGCAAGACAATGCCAAGCCATGTGTTACATCAACGTGGCTTCTTAGTAAAAGAGTGCGGGTACTAGACTGGCCTGCCTGTAGTCCAGACCTGTCTCCCATTGAAAATGTGTGGCGCATTATGAAGCCTAAAATAGCACAACGTAGACCCCCGGACTGTTGAAAACTTAAGTACATCAAGCAAGAATGGGAAAGAATTCCACCTGAGAAGCTTAAAAAATGTGTCTCCTCAGTTCCCAAACATTTACTGAGTGTTGTTAAAAGGAAAGGCCATGTAACACAGTGGTGAACATGCCCTTTCCCAACTACTTTGGCACGTGTTGCAGCCATGAAATTCTAAGTTAATTATTATTTGCAAAAAAAAAATAAAGTTTATGAGTTTGAACATCAAATATATTGTATTTGTAGTGTATTCAATTGAATATGGGTTGAAAATGATTTGCAAATCATTGTATTCCGTTTATATTTACATCTAACACAATTTCCCAACTCATATGGAAACGGGGTTTGTAAAGTGAAGTGAATTATCTTTATGTAGCACTTTTCTCTAGTGACTCAAAGCGCTTTTACTTAGTGAAACCCAATATGTAAGTTACATTCAAACCAGTGTGGGTGTCTTGCCCAAGGACACAACGGCAGTGACTAGGATGGCGGATTTTGCCCCCCACCGACTCTCCGCAGCGATTATAAATAGAAGAGGTGGGGGAAATAATAATTTTTTAGATGCATCGCAATTCGGACATGTACAATTAGAAAATCGATTAGTGAACGTCAATAATAAATGTATTTATTTTAAATGAAGTAATGCAGACAGTTGTGAAAGCCAGCCACATCGCTGAGAGATCCGACCAGCTCCTTTATTTTAGGAACTAACTTATATAATTGCGCAGAAATCAGGACCTGACAAGGTCTGTGCTCTCCGAGTGCTTTTTTAGTTTCTATTGTGTCAGATTATCACGTAGTGTGGGAGGCACACCTGGGCTTTGATATTCTGGAATATTTATACAAATGTCCATGCTGTGAGGTGGCAGTTATCATTAATAATTGGTGGGAGACACGATCATATGGACTATACAAAAGGATGTCCTAACATTTTCCACTGAGGGCTGCAGATTGAAACATTTTCAGATGCCATTTTGATATTTCTCACTTTCAAAACCAGTACAAAGGAAACTTTGCGCATGTCAGCTGTATGTCATTTAAACTTTTGTCATGTTACACATTACATACATTACAACTAGGGTTGTCCCGATACCTATATTTTGGTACCAGTACCAAAATGTATTTCGATACCTTTCGATACTTTTCTAAATAAAGGGGACCACAAAAACTTGCATTATTGGCTTTATTTTAACAAAAAATCTTAGGGTACATTAAACATATGTTTCTTGTTGTAATTTTGTCCTGAAATAAAATAGTGAACATACTAAACAACTTGTCTTTTAGTAGTAAGTAAACAAACAAAGGCTCCTAACTAGTCTGCTGACGTATGCAGTAACATATTGTGTCAATTATCATTCTATTATTTTGTCAAAATTATGAAGGACAAGCAGTAGAAAATGAATTATTAATCTACTTGTTCATTTACTGTTAATATCTGGTTATTTTTCTGTTTAAACATGTTCTATCTACACTTCTGTTAAAATGTAATAATCACGCATTCTTCTCTTGTTTGGATGCTTTACATTAGTTTTGGATGATACCACAAATTTAGGTATCGATCCGATACCAATTAGTTACAGGTTCATATATTGGTCATATTCAAGTCCTCATGTGTCCAGGGATGTATTTCCTGAGTTTATAAACATAACATACATTTTTAGAAAATGAAAAAAAAAATTGTGATGCAAAAAAATATCGATGTAATCATACTAGATACGCTCCTGTACTTGGTATCATTACAGTGGATGTCAGGTGTAGATCCACCCATGGCGTTTGTTTACATTGTGACGCCGGTGAGCTATTGTATCCTCCTACGGTGTGTAGTGAAGCATGTTTAGCTATTCCTCGTCCTGCAGGGATGATACTTGTAAGAAACTTTGTTGTCATGGAGGCGTGGATTAGTGATTTAGAAGTAGCTAAAACACTGCAGCCATGTTTTAAAGCACCTCTTCTTGAGGGCGTTTCAGTGTTATAACTTCACCTTTATCTTTAGTTTTTAGGCCAAAATGCGTCCGTTCTCCCTTTTCTGTCTACACACTGTGTCTGCTTGTAAGTACTCTGTGATTGTGCGCTGCCGAACAAGCTCCTCTGCTCATAAAACCAGCAATGTCACGATGTGACGACATGCCATCATGCCCATTAAAAAAAGAGGGGGGCGGGGTCTTTTTAATACTTTGTAGAGGCGGTATAGTACCTAATACGACTCATTAGCAGTGTTGGGTTAGTTACTGAAAACCAGTAACTAGTTACAGTTACTAGTTACTTTATTTCAAAAGTAACCCAGTTACTTACACCACAAAGTAATGCGTTACTGTGAAAAGTAACTATTTAGTTCCTTTTTTTTTTTTTACGGCTCCCATTAATGCCCTTTTAGCCTTCATTTCAGTACTGTTATTGCACTGGAGAATAATACAATCTGTTGATCAACTTGACATGCATTTGCATCACTGAACTCTGCTAAGCAATGTGCTCTACATACAACACACAAAGACAAAGATATGTTGCAAACGGCCAATTTATTTCAGGCCAGAACAAATTGACAAAACTATTTTAAATAGCTGCTGCAACATAATGGCACTTTAACTTTAACTTTAAGTAGATAGGATCTTTGATCCAAGACACAACAAAATGTTATTTTCTTTGTGCTCGACAAAAGAAAAGTATTGAGAATGTCTCCATGTTAAGAAACTCGACTTCTGGCTTCGCCATGATGTCTTGTTAGTTGTTATGAGAGTAGCGTATGTGTGTGTGTGTGTGTGTGTGTGTGTGGCCCTTTAAGATATGACAGCTTGTGAGGTGAGTGATGAATTGATTTACGTGGACCCCGACTTAAACAAGTTGAAAAACTTATTCGGGTGTTACCATTTAGTGGTCAATTCTACGGAATATGTACCGAACTGTGCAATCTACTAATAAAAGTTTCAATCAATCAATCAAAGAGGTGAGGTAGCGGCAACAGTGAGTGCGTGCAGGTGCTCTAGCTTGGTGGATGGCTGCGTCCAATAAAGTCACAAAGTTGCAACAAACCGCCGGCCTCGTCATTCACCCTCAGCTGTAAAGACCCACTTCCGGGTAAAGTGAAGGTTGTTAGGCCCCAAGTTACATAGGCCCCTGCGCTCCTCAACTACGGTCTGGGAGCCCCCACCCGGTCCCCACCCACACAAAGCACGCCTTTTCTTTTCCTTGTGACACAGAAGGACGACACAGAAGGACGACACCGCAGCGCTCCAATAAAACACACTCAGATCTTCTGTTTCTAGCCGATACTACATAAAAACTAACGTAAAATAACACAGTAACGCATCATGTAGTAACGGTAACTGAGTTACTGAATATAAAAAATAACTCGTTAAATGACTAGTTACCACTGAAAATAATAATACTTTGTAACGCGTTAGTCCCAACACTGCTCATTAGTGGTACTATACTAGTACGGGTATACCGTACAACCCTACAACATATACACTTTTTTCATGTTACACAGTACATACATTACAACATATATCTGTTTATTGCTTTTTTTTTAAGTAATAGTATTTTTAGAATGAAAAATTAGCTGCAGGACATACATTTGGACACGCCTTGATCTATAGCGAACCAGAACAGGCGTTTTATGCGGCTACATAGGCACCTTGGTTACACCAGGCGGCGCCGTGACCTCCGTGTCACAAGTCTCAATGCAATAGTGACATTGTGGATAATTGCCCCCTTGTTGCAGACAGCCAACTGCTGACTGAGATCAATGACTTCAACACAAGTGGTGTGAAGCAGCACCCAGTGGGCTCGGTTGGAGACCGAGCTGTCAAGGAGCGCTGAACAATGGCCACACTGAGCTAATGGAGATGCTCGCTTGACCTAAAGTGTGTAGAAACAGCTTTCAAAACATCTCCGTCAATCACGGCGCACACGCGCGCACGCACCGACAGGGTCTCACGCGTGAGTGCTCACAAAGGGAGAGACGGGCATGCACTCACACGCATGTTGACAATTACTGCACACACCTGTTGTTGGAGTTTCTGCTTGTCACACTGAACAGTAACAAGCACGGCGTTGTATTATTGACACTTACGAACACATAGAACGAAATACATTGTGTGGATTAGCAATTATTACGCAAATGATGAGTCGTATGCACGGTCCTCCATGCGCATATCTCAATCTGTTTTCAGCATCGTCCATAGGACGTATGAGTTACACCCCACGGTTTGCGACACGTTTCCTTTAATTACAAAGCCAGGTTTCCTCTGACATGTACGGAGTGTTCTCAGGTGGTCGGTGAGTGTAATAACAGACAACATGGTTCCCGGTGGGCTTCACGGTGGCAGAGGGGTTAGTGCATCTGCCTCACAATACAAAGGTCCTGAGTAGTCTTGGGTTCAATTCCGGGCTCGGGATCTTTCTGTGTGGAGTTTGCATGTCCTCCCCGTGACTGCGTGGGTTCCCTCCGGGTACTCCGGCTTCCTCCCACTTCCAAAGACATGCACCTGGGGATAAGTTGATTGGCAACACTAAATTGGCCCTAGTGTGTGAATGTTGTCTGTCTATCTGTGTTGGCCCTGTGATGAGGTGGCGACTTGTCCAGGGTGTACCCCGCCTTCCGCCCCATTGTAGCTGAGATAGGCTCCAGCGCCCCCCGCGACCCCAAAGGGAATAAGCGGTAGAAAATGGATGGATGGATGGATGGTTCCCGGTTTTTGCAGAGGGCGGAGTGCAAACTGCAATTTTTCTTGATGTCACTATTTTAAAAATAAGGTTTAACCTTCCTCTTGTGTTAGATTTCTGTTACCATCTCTTATGTTAACGGGTCGGTTTTGACCCACGTCTTAAATCAGCTGTAAAATACACTAAAAACAATGATCTTTCATCCAATTTGTTTCTCATCTCTTGGTTACCTTGTTTGGCTTCCTTATCCATGAAAATATTGGTTTTAATATCTTTGGTGTGGGCCATTGGGCCTTTTTTTTGTCAGTATACCCCTTGATTTTAATTTAAAAAATGGTCAAATTAACCTCAAGAGAATCGTATGAATAAATAAAAGGTTGTTGTGTTACCTGACTATTACTGATGGGTATTAGAACACATCCCTTAAATAAATGTGTTTAATTTATTTTTTCATTTGAATAATTTTAACTAGAGTAACGGGTCAATTTCGACCCATATATATTTACTTCAAGAAAAAGGCTAAAAAGTATTTTTTTCAGCAACAGAACTTTAATACAAACACAAAATGAAAAGCAGAACAAGTCATAACACAAAATATAGATTTGCAAGGTCAAACAAACAACAACCAATCAAGCAAATCAAGTTAAGTTAAGTTAAAGTTAAAGTACCAATGATTGTCACACACACACTAGGTGTGGTGAAATGTGTCCTCTGCATTCGACCCATCCCCTTCTTCACCCCCTGGGAGGTGAGGGGAGCAGTGGGCAGCAGCGGTGCCGCACCCGGGAATCATTTTTGGTGATTTAACCCCCAATTCCAACTCTTGATACTGAGTGTCAAGCAGGGAGGTAATGGGTCCCATTTTTATAGTCTTTGGTATGACCTCCTCATCAGACTCATCAGATGTGTCTGTGTCTTCTGGTTGATACTCCACATTGTCTTCCTCCTCAGAAACCTGTTCATCCGTATCACTATGCTGCTCTGTGTCTTCTCCCTCATTTTCACCAAAAACATTATCCGGAACTTCTCTCACTGTAAATCTTTTTTTCATTTTTGCATGATGCAAATTGGAGATGTGCACTCTGCAAGTCACCAACTCTATACTGAAGTGACCTCACATGTCGAGACATGCCTGTCATGTCTGTGTGACCATGTTTTGTATTAGTCATGTTTTGTTTTGTTTAGTTATTGGACTCATTAGTTTCTGGCTTTTCACTCCCTTGTCTTGTTTCCATGGTTACCCATTAGTTTCACCTGTTGCACGTTTGGACTCATTGTGCACTCTTGTTTGTCACCATAGCAACCCATTAGTTTTCACCTGTCATGTCACGCACCTGTTTCACCTTTTGAGTCACGCACCTGTTTTCGTTAATCATGTCTGTAGTATTTAAGTTCATTGTTTTCAGTTTGTCTTCCTGGCGACATCCCACATTTATGCTCTTCACATTCCTGACACTTGTTTTTTCATGTCCATCTTTCATGCTGCAACTTTAGTCCAAGCCAAGTAAGTTTTTGTTTATTAATGCTATAGTCTTTTGGTTTCATAGTTTGTTCTCCGCCACTGTGCGCGCTTTTCGTTTGTACTTTTTTTGATAGTAATAAACAATCATGTACTCACATTCCCGTCTCGCCCGAGCCAACTTTCCGTTGCCTTCCGGAAAAGCAAACACCCAGGACCAAGTCTTGACAATGCCCATCTTTGTTTGTTTTTGTACTGGATAACAATGTAAAATGAGAATCCCCTAAAGCTCACATGATTGGGAGAGGAGCTGGCTGTCAGTGTGTTCAGTTTTGGCTCTAATTATTGCTTTATAATCTTATTTTTATAACTGGGTCGAAACTGACCCTAACAACACCAAGGTCATAATTTCAACCAGAGCATTTTATAATTTAGTGAAAAAAAACAACCAAATGTTTTATTTTGTTGAAATAGAGATTCCTGACAAAGTCAAAAAGCCTTGATACAAAAAAATAAATGTGGTTCTTTTAAGCATTTAAAAACTAAAACGGGTCGGTGCCGACCCTAACACAAGACGAAGGTTAAGCGATTTCCATGTTTTAATTTATTGTTTAAAGGAGCCATATGTAAAACATGTGGCCAGAAATGGTACTGCAATCACGGTCGAAATTCTGGAGTCCCCCCCTCCCTGACTGAGGTTGCCAGATATGACTTTGGACTTTAGACTTCCTTTTATTGTCATTCAAATTGGAACTTTACAGTACAGATAAGGACACATTTTCGTTGCATTAGCTGGTTGTAGTGCAGGATAAAAGAGCAATAAGGTGCAGATATAAATAAACAGATTACTGTACAGATAAATATATTGCACTTTTGCATATGCATCCACGTTTATGTTTATGTTTATGTTTATGTTTATCCACGTATGTTATATTGTCTTCATATTCCAGCGAGTTAATCCGTTTTTGGGGGGAATTGAGGGGATTGTTATGATGCGTTCAAGGGTCTTTTGGCCTGAGGGAGAAGCTGTTACAGAACCTGGAGGTTCTGCTACGGAGACTGCGGAACCACTTTCTAGAATCCAGCAGTGAAAACAGTCTTTGGTGGGGGTGGGAGGAGTCTCTACAGATTTTCTGAGCCTTGGTCAGGCAGCGGCTTTTTGCGATTTCCCGGATAGGAGGAAGAGGAGTCCTGAAGATCTTTTCCGATACTTGATGGACTGGGCTACTCAAAGGAACTTCAAAGTTCCACTGCCTCTTACTAGGGGTTGAGGTGCTGGGACCATACTAGTTGAATAGACAAGCGTTTTGTTAATAACAAATTTCTAACCAACAAATTTTACACAGAATTAGGCTATTTTAAGGAAGAAGTACATCATGCCTGCGTACAATAACACAACAAAGTGCAATCATATGGTTATTGTCAGTATGGTATGGTTATTTGTCCTGGGTATGACTCAAAACTGCATCCGGTGATGAGGCTCCAGTTCGGGAGTTTTGGGGAAGGTGGAGTTACCCCTCAGTCATCATTGCTAACCAGATCCACCCTGACCCGGGGTGGTAGTACCTGTCAGAGTCCCAGCCATGGGTTAAATAGATTGCAGAGACTGCCTCAAAGGTCTCTGCCTCTCGCTGCCTTGTGGGACAGGCTTTTAAACCAAAGGCTAAGGGTGAGATCCCTGACAGAAACCTCCCGGACCGCAGTTTCGGAAGGGCGCTTGATATTTCTACGCAGAATATTCCGCTGGCTATCTGCTGCAGCGGTGTCTTACTTCGGTATGCCACTATGTCAACCCTCACACTGTCAAGAGTGCGGATCACCCCTTGCACAGGGGCTTCTTCACAATAATCAATCACGCGTAATCCAGGCCTCGCCATACTCTCCGGAGTGGCCGTGGAGATGTAAAAAATGTGGCCAGAAATGGTACTGCAATCACGGTCAAAATTCCGTAGTCCCCCCCTCCCTGACTGAGGTTGATGGACTGGGCTACTCAAAGGAACTTCAAACTTCCACTGCCTTTTACTAGGAGTTGAGGTGCTGGGACCACAATAGCTGAATAGACAAGCGTTTTGTCAATAACAAATCTCTAACCAACACATTTTCCACAAAAATTAGGCTATTTTCAGGAAGAAGTACGTCATGCCTGCGCACAATATCACAACAAATGGCAATTATATGTTTATAGTCAGTACTATCAGAAAAAAAAGACTAAAACGAACTACAACCAACGCTAGAAATGATTATACTGGTGAAAATAAGTAGAGCATGCTTAGCAGCCTAATGTACGCCCAAAACTAAAGAGGAGACATTTGACCAAGGTACGCCTATAGGCTACGGTTTCAAACCTTTCAGAATGCCATATAACTTGGTAGATGTAGTCCACAATATGCAAACACGAATAAGGACTTATCTTATCATGTGATTTGGCTGTCTCCGTACGTTTCACATTGCCACGATTACAGCCGTGCTAATGTTGGAACCCATTTCCTCAGGGTATCAGTGTATTGAGAAGGAAATAGGCACTGACACTACCCATATCCACATAGGTTTTAGTTGTCCAAAATCAATGTTGCCCTGTCAGTTGGATGACACATCAACATACAGGCTAACAGGTATATATTTCTCCCATTAGCCTATATGTCAATGTGTCATTGCATGCTAAGCATTCGTTGCAGGAACATACTAGCTTTGTTAGACAAGATCATAGACTGTATTGGACAATATAGTTGACATACCAAATGTCCATTTCCATTTATTACAAGTAATAAGAAAACATAAATGCCTTATTTACCTATCAATGAGGAAATTAGCAAGTTTGGCATCAGATGAAAACATTTTCTCCGCCTTCAATCGTCTCCATCTTTCAAAGGCATTCCCGATACAAATCCTCGTTTTTTTCCTGGTTTTATCATGAATAAGTTGAGAATCGTAACAAGGCCTTTTAGATTTACTAAGGTCTGACATGTTTATTAACTTTACCAGTGGCAGTAGCTCGACGAAGATGGTGCGTAACTGGCAACCTGGATGTGACACACTCACGGACTTTCTAATTGTTCAAACGGTGGAGGGCGGGACATCGAAATGAAAACAATAACAATATTTCGGGGCTGTAAATCTAATTTTGAAATGAGCATATCCCGGCTGAACTGAGCTCGTGCCCAGCGAAGCCGGCGGCGTTTCTGGGTATTGTTGATAAATGGCTTTTGCTTTGCATAGTAGAGTTTTAAAGGGGAACATTATCACAATTTCAGAAGGGTTAAAACCATTAAAAATCAGTTCCCAGTGGCTTTTTTTATTTTTCAAAGTTTTTTTCCAAATTTTACCCATCACACAATATCCCTAAAAAAAGCTTCAAAGTGCCTGATTTTAACCATCGTTATAAACATCCGTCCATTTTCATGTGACGTCACACAGTGATGCCAATACAAACAAACATGGCGCATAGAACAGCAAGGTATAGCGACATTAGCTCGGATTCAGACTCGGATTTCAGCGGTTTAAGCGATTCAACAGATTACGCATGTATTGAAACGAATGGTTGTAGTGTGGAGGCAGGTAGCGAAAACAAAATTGAAGAAGAAACTGAAGCTATTGAGCCATATCGGTTTGAACCGTATGCAAGCGAAACCGACGGAAACGACACGACAGCCAGCGACACGGGAGAAAGTGAGGACGAATTCGGCGATCGCCTTCTAACCAACGATTGGTATGTGTTTGTTTGGCATTAAAGGAAACTAACAACTATGAACTAGGTTTACAGCATATGAAATACATTTGGCAACAACATGCACTTTGAGAGTGCAGACAGCCCAGTTTTCATCAATTAATATATTCTGTAGACATACCCTCATCCACTCTCTTTTCCTGGGGGTCTGGCGGCAGATTTCTTTGACTTTATCGTTGGAAATGCATCTGCTTTGAGTGTCGCAGGATATCCACACTTCTTGCCATCTCTGTCGTAGCATAGCTTTCGTCGGTAAAGTGTGCGGAACAAACGTCCAATTTCTTGCCACTTTCGCATCTTTGAGCCACTGGTGCAACTTGAATCCGTCCCTGTTCGTGTTGCTACACCCTCCGACAACACACCGACAAGGCATGATGTCTCCAAGGTACGGAAAACAGTCGAAAAAACGGAAAATAACAGCTGATTTGACTCGGTGTTTGTAATGTGTTTGAGAAAATGGCGGATTGCTTCCCGATGTGACGTCACGTTGAGAGCGAATAATAGAAAGGCGTTTAATTCGCCAAAACTCACCCATTTGGAGTTCGGAAATCGGTTAAACAAATATATGGTCTTTTTTTCTGCAACATCAAGGTATTTATTGACGCTTACATAGGTCTGGTGATAATGTTCCCCTTTAACTTGCACTTACATATGTAGCGACAAACTGTAGTTATTAACAGTGGTTTTCTGAAGTTTTCCTGAGCCCATGTGGTGATATCCTTTACACACTGATGTCGCTTTTTGATGCAGTACTGCCTGAGGGATCGGAGGTCTGTAATACCATCGCTTACGTGCAGGGATTTCTCCAGATCCTCTGACCCTTTTGATGATATTATGGACCGTAGATGGTGAAATCCCTAAATTCCTTGCAATAGCTCGTTGAAAAAACGTTGTTTTTAAACAGTTTGCTCATGCATCTGTTCACAAAGTGGTGACCCTCGCCCCATCCTTGTTTGTGAATGACTGAGCATTTCATGGAAGCTGCTTTTATACCCAATCATGGCACCCACCTGTTCCCAATTAGCCTGTTCACCTATGGGATGTTCCAAATAAGTGTTTGATGAGCATTCCTCAAATTTCTTAGTCTTTTTTGCCACTCGTGCCAGCTTTTTTGAAACATGTCGCAGGCATCAAATTCCAAATGAGCAAATATTTGCGAAACATAACAACGTTTTCCAGTTCGAACATTCAGTATCTTGTCTTGGCAGTCTATTCAATTGAATATAGGTTGAAAAGGATTTGCAAATCATTTTATTCTGTTTTTATTTACCATTTACACAACGTGCCAACTTCACTGCTTTTGGGTTTTGTACATATGGCTCCTTTTAGTTAGTAAATTCATGTGATATTATGATATGCATCATTTTTTATTATAGTAGTACCTCAACTTACCAGCTTAATTAGTTCTGTGATGCCAGCTCTTAACTCAGTGAGTCGGAAGACAATTGAGTATTTCCAGCGCAGTGATGTTACCGTCATGGTCTGGGGGCTGCATGAATGCTGCCAACACCGGGGGAGCCGTGGCCCGGTGACGAGAAACACAACTTCCAACATGTATTGTGACATTATGAAGCCCTGCTTTGGGAAACTGGGCCGCGTGACAGTTTTCCGACGCGACGAGTCCAAACACACCTCCAAGAATTTCCATTTCACTGAATCAGAGTAAAATGTTTTTCGAATATACGGGAACTACAGCCGCCTGATTCTGGACCGGAGTAGGGAGAGAAAAGGAGCTGGCGATGGGGGGCTTGGTGCTGTAAACAAGATGGCTATCTGGCATGTTTATACTGTAATTTGGTGGCCAATTGTGAGCAGATTTGTTACAAATTGAGACGTGGAGATCAGGTGCAGCGAGTGTGGAGGGCAGATTTTTTTTTTTTTTTTTACCGAAGCACTCACGTTACCTTTCGTACGCAGCATTGTCGTCGGTCCAGATGTATTTTTGTCACGTATCTAAGAACGTCGTGAGAGTATTTATAGAGGATCTGCGGTGGGGAAGGGGGGAGGGAGCTGCAGTCTGGGAGCGTGAACATCTTGTTTTCATTACAGGGGCGGGAGGCTGGAGGTAGCAGCCTTAATGTGTGTTTGTGTGAATGTTTCTGAGTGTGTGTGCGGTGCATGTAATTGTCCACAGGGCGACTCACGCCGTTAACCCCGCGCGGCGCGGAGTGAGCGAGGCGAGCTGATGACATCCAGATGACGCGACGCAACAATGCGGTCCGCTTACATGACACTGCTAAGCCCCTATTTTGCCGCCGTGACAACGTGTTGCGGACGCCTCGGTTGCGGCGAGGCGCTCAGACTGGAGCGACCTTCTTTGACGTCACCGGCAAAAAAAAACTGCTGAGCCATCTTCGGGCCCGCTTGCGGCGGAGCTGGCGCCCTCACACTGTGCTGATGTACAGTACATTTGTTTTTGGCGGCGGAGGAGGCGGGGGTGCTTTGCAAGTCAGTTTTTATGGGAGACTAACCGGCCTGTGACTCCTCCTGGCGGGTTGGCGGGGGGACATGCAGGGAACATGTGAGACCTACTGGAAAGTTCTGTGTCGTGTTCTCAGCGTGAAACATTCTTGCACTTTGAGACACGGTACGGTGCAGTTGATCTGTTTTGACACGCTTAACGCCTTGCATTAAGGGACATTACATTAGGACTGTACTATACTAGTATAGTATCGCGGTACTAATGAATCAAAAACAGTACTATACTCTGTTTGAAAAGTACCGGTTCCTGGGCATGACGTCGCGCCAATGACATTGCTGGTTTTACGAGCAGAGGAGCATGTTCGGGAGGGCACAATCACAGAGTACGTACAAGCAGACACAGTGTGTGAACAGAAAAGGGAGAACGTACGCATTTTGGCTTAAAAAGTAACGATAAAGGTGAAGTTATAACACTGAAACACCCTCAGGAAGAGGCGCTTTAAAACATAGTTAGCTAGTTAGCAGCTAATGTTCGTCCGCAGTCGGCAGTGTTTTAGCTACTTCTAAATCACGAATCCTCGCCTCCATGGCGACAAATAAAGTACGTTTCTTACAAGTATCATCCCTGCAGGACGAGGAATAGCTAAACATGCTTCACTACACACCGTAGGAGGATACAATAGCTCACCGGCGTCACAATGTAAACAAATGCCACGGGTGGATCTACACCTGACATCCACTGTAATGATACCAAGTACAATAGCGTATCTAGTTGATACTACTATGATTACGTAGATATTTTTTATCGTCACAAAATTATTTTTCCTTTTTTTTAAAATTCATATTATGTTTATAAACTCAGGAAATACGTTCCTGGACACATGAGGACTTTGAATATGACTAATGTACGATCCTGTAACTACTTGGTATCGGATCGATGCCTAAATTTGTGGTATCAAGTGGATTAATAATACATTTTTACAGTTTGTGCTTTATAATGTTGACAAAATAATAGAATGATAATTGACACAATATGTTACTGCATACGTCAGCAGACTAATTAGGTGTCTTTGTTTGTTTACTTACTACTAAAAGACAAGTTGTCTAGTATGTTAAGAAACATATGTTTAATGTACCCTAAGATTTTTTGTTAAAATAAAGCCAATAATGCCGTTTTTAGTGGTCATCTTTATTTAGAAAAGTATCGAAAGGTATCAAAAAGTATCAAAATATATTTTGGTACCGGTACCAAAATATTGGTATCAGAACAACCCAACATTACTTTGAACAATTCGACATGTCTGTAAAGAACTTGGAAGAAGCAGAGCTTATTTAAATCTGATACTGATAATTCATTCACATGATACATTTTACAAAACGTGTGAAAATAAAGTAAGGCGCTGAAAACAATAAAACATTGGCCATTGTATTTATTTTATTCTGTAAAAAAAAAAAAGTTTGAAATGATGCTACACAGGGGAACCTTAATTTATGAACTTAATTGATTCTTCAACATGGTTCTCCAACTGAAACAGTTGGTATAGTGAAGCAGAAGCAGAGTTCCCCATGAGAATCAATGTAAACATGAATAAATTGGTTTTAGACTCGACAAAATCCCTACTTTAGTTAAAAACTGCACACTTTGAAGACACTATAATTTGTATATATATATTTATATATGTGTCTGTACATATATCTATAAATAGATATATACATACATATATACAGTACAGGCCAAAAGTTTGGACACACCTTCTCATTCAATGTGTTTTCTTCATTTCCATGACTTGTAGATTGTCACTGAAGGCATCAAAACTATGAATGAACACATGTGGAGTTATGTACTTAACAAAAAAAAGGTGAAATAACTGAAAACATGTTTTATATTCTAGTTTCTTCAAAATAGCCACCTTTTGCTCTGATTACTGCTTTGCACACTCTTGGCATTCTCTCGATGAGCTTCAAACACACTTGTGAAGTGAAAACCCTTTTAGGTGACTACCTCTTGAAGCTCAGAACTGTATTACTTATGTTTTAATTTGCCTACTTTTATGGTTTGACTTGTCATGTTTACTTCTTGTGCTGTCTACACTGTGTACTAAAGCATTGTCTCAGTTGGCCAAGCGGCGCCTTAGGAAGTGTCAAAAAAACAGTATTGGAGTCTACGATTCCTGTGTGTAAAGCCATCGTTATCTCTACGTATGGAAGCGAGACATGGGCCGTGTTTAGACATCACCTGAAAAGTCTTGAGCTGTTTAACCAACGTGGCGTCTGCAAGATGTTACGCATCAGTTGACAAAATGAACCGACAAACATGAGCGTCTTGAAAAAAGCTAACGAGACAACGGTCTTTACTACGCATGTCTATTCTGACATCAAGCGTAATCTAAAGAGATGCAGCGTCAATGCAGGCGACTGGGGGGAAAGTAGCCACAGATGGCACAGTCTGCAGGCGGTTAGTTGCTCTGTAGGCATCTGCCATCACTAAGAAAGTATACGCCATCAAGAGACGAGAGGAAAGAAAGGAGCGTGAAAGCAAATCCAGAATCTTTCTTCCATCAGGAATTATGAATGCCAAATCTGCCAAAAGACTCCCAAATTGAGAAAAGAAAAAAAATCCTACTCGACTCAAGTGGTAGCAGATGATGATCTTCATCACACTATGTAGATTTTACATTGCAACCAATGTGGTTTGATTAAAGTCTGTCCCGTTCTAATTTATGTTTACACTTGTGTGTCATTCAAGAAATGTTGCTTGTACCGTTTATGAAGCTTTCACAATGTTGACAGGTTGACCCTGGAATAGATGTCATTACCTCACATGGGAAAAACAATTAGGTGAATATCAATAGCAGCACCTAGGCCTTCAGTGATGTCCGACTTCAATGATTACTTCTCAAAATACCATCATTGATGTCACCACATGACCATTGCTGGAGAAATACTACCGTATTTTTCGGTCGCTCTGGAGTATACGTCGCACCGGCCGAAAATGCACAATAAAGAAGAAAAAAAAACATATATACGTCGCACTGGAGTATAAGTCGCATTTTTTCGGGGAAATTTATTTGATAAAATCCAACACCAAGAATAGACATTTGAAAGGCAATTTAAAATAAATAAAGAATAGTGAACAACAGGCTGAATAAGTGTACGTTATATGAGGCATAAATAACCAACTGGTATGTTAACGTAACATATTATGGCAAGAGTCATTCAAATAACTATAACATATAGAACATGCTATACGTTTACCAAACAATCTGTCACTCCCAATCGCTAAATCCGATGAAATCTTCCTCCCCGGTGTCGCCTCTGGTATGCGGCGTTTCCTTTTTTTCTGCTGCTCGATCGCAGTTTTCTGCTGCATATTTCACTACGTCCAGCTTGTAATCTGCAGTATATGATTTCCTTTTTGGTGCCATTTTAGTTCAGTCCTTCTCAGTTTTTATAAGTTACCCCCAACGTTGATGTGATCCATTTTAATAGCTCCGGCAGTAGCATATAGCAGTTAGCATTCCAAAACCCACAATGCACTTCTGCCATGACCCTCCCCCGCCGAATTCTTATTGGTTGGCGTGTGTGTGACGATTGCTGACATTTTCTTCGTCGCTCACGCGAATTTGATAAATAATATTATTTGATATTTTACGGTAATATTTTAATAATTTCACACATAAGTCGCTCCGGAGAATACGTCGCACCCACGGCCAAACTATGAAAAAAAACGTCGACTTATAGTCCGAAAAATACGGTACACAGAAACACATTTACGCACTACTGTGCATTGAATTACCACCAACAGTGTACAAAACGGGTTGTTTTCTGGCGCATTTAAAAATCAATAAACCTGCATCAGCAATTAAAACATATCTTATGCGGTACTGTCAAAATTAAAATTGCAAAAAACATATTAAACGTGAAAAAAATAAGAAATAAATGATCTGAACTCACAATCTGTAGAACCCATTCGATCTTCCGGGGTTGGCTGACATCGTCTCACAAGACGTAGTTTCTCTTTAAATATCCTTCTGGAAAATGGTCTTTCAAATATATGTGTTGTCCTGTCTAATCATAAAAGATGCAGACGAGGCGTGTTGGCTGAATTCTTAAAGTTTACTCCATAGCGTGCTCATCAAAAACATCCCGCTGCTGGCATGGCTACTGCGCATGCGCTTCACTACTGTGGCATGCTGGGTAATGGAGTTCTTATGTTACCTAGCTCATAACATCACAATATATATATATATATATATATATATATATATATATCTGCCTTAGGCCAGCTAGAAGGCCTTACTGACAACAACTTGGGATCTGATTGGTTATGACAACTGTCTATCAACTGTATGTGCCCGTTCACTTTCAGTGCACAAACGCCAGCATTGTTGCTTCTGAAGGCTTCGGGCAGATTTAGTACAGCATGGCAACATAAGCTAGCTGAATTCTGATTGGATACAAACTGTAACCTAAACACAACAGCACTGGAATATGACATGAAGAGAATATGAATACTTTTAGATATTTAGGGAAAGTAAATACAAAATTACTTTCATCTTTAATTATGATGAGGATTTCTGGTTATGTTAGACCAGCAGAGAAGGCCTTGCTGGCTCTGACGGCACATCATTGATCAATAGTAACGATCATCACCACTAACGATGAAGAATTTATAAAACAAATGAAACTCTCGTCTTTTGTATGCCCTAGTTTTCATTTGAATATTCGTATTTTTAATTTATTTTACAGCCAACCTAGTCTGTTGTCCCATGTATTATTCTGTAAAATTGCATTGATAAATAACAGTGGGGCCAAAGAAAGTTGAGAGTGTGAGCACTTTGATTAAGAAGGTGACGAACACGGTTTATTTCCCCTCTGCGCCTCCCTCCACTCATCGCTGTCTTGGCAGAAAGAGTCTTCAATAAAAGTAAGAGTGACAATGGGTCATTTGATGCCCTAGGCCACGGGTTATATTGAAAATATTGAAAGAGCCATATTGGACCAAAAATGTAAAAACAAATCTGTCTGGAGCCCAAAAAAATGAAAAGCCTTTTATAAGTCTTATAATGAAGTCAACACATGATATAAGTGTATATAATAGCTAGATTTGCCTACTATCAAAATGACTATGTGTGACAGGCTGACACAAATCTTTGTTGACAGAAATGTTGAAATGTAATATTTATTCTACCCATTTTTACAACATTGGAAAACATTAGTAAAACGCAGGCTTCTTAGGGGGGTGAGATAACCTCTCTAAATGAATGTCTTAGAATGGCCAAAGGTATAGATGTGTGTGTCCAAGTTAAAGGAAACGGCAGGCTGTCTTCTTTGAATGGATTTATAACAATCTATGCAAGCTGGGTAACGTTTGCTGTGGTCTGGAACAACATGGCACACAAACAACTATCAGAAATGCAGCCACTATTACATACAAATAATATGTCATGAGACATGCACATATAAATTAAATACACACAGGACATAAGTAAAGGAAATTAAATGAGCTCAAATATATCTACAAGTGAGGCATAATGATGCAATATGTACATAAAGCTAGCCTAAATAGCATGTTAGCATCGATTAGCTTGCAGTCATGCACTGACCAAATATGCTTGATAAGCACTCCACACAAGTCAATAACATCAACAAAGTTCACCTTTATGCATTCACACACAGCATACAATGTTTGGTGGACAAAATGAGACAAAGAATGAGTGGCATAAAATATATGTCTTCCTCTGGCATCGTCGAAGAAAGTTGTACATGTAAACAAACTACGGTGAGTGCAAGGGCCGCAAAAATTAGTAGGACAAAAGGGCGCTCGCCAAATACTCTCATCAGTGAAGCATGTTTAATATAAACAGTAGGATTTCTAACAATTATGGAGGTTTGTGTCATGTTGTCATCCTCCAGAAACCATGTTAAAATAAAACATATATTTAGCTATTTTCATAAATTTTTTTAAAAGCCCCAGCGAGCCACTAGGGTGGCGCTAAAGAGCCACATGCGGCTCTAGAGCCGCAGGTTGCAGACCCCCACCCTAGGCAGAAGTGGTCTTTGTACCACTTCCGACGCTCCCTCGCCCAGAAATGTTTATATGCAGCAATACGGTTATTTATTATATAGTTTTTTCTATAGAGCACACTGGTATATAAGCCACACCCAATACATTTTAAAAGAAAAAAATATTTTTTCCATATGCTACCCACACCGGACAGGCTGCAGATACGTTGTGAAAGTAGTTCTTATTTTAAGATTTCTTAAAAGATTATTTACATACTTTAATTGTTTCTAAACGGTGTCTGTAACATGGCAGTAAAAGGGCTAATCAAACAAAACAGAAGACATTTTCATGAACCCACTAGCTGCAGAAGCTAGCTCCCCAAACAGAATCAATGACTCCATGGTGACGTTTTGGGGAACTTACTTATTTGTGAAAATGAAACAGTACATAAATAATAACACAGAAACTTGTAAACGTGTTAGCATATTTGCTAATGCTAATGACGCTAGCTTCATTACATTACGATAGCGCATGCAAGTATGTATGGAATCACTCCTGCAGACACATGGGACGCGTTAGTAAGTACGACTAGTTTTAGCAGACGGAAAGGCACTTGTACTTCCCGTTCAAAGCACAAAACAGGAAGAAACACCGTAGTCGTTCACCCCACAGCGCCTGTAGGGAGCAAGCACGATCAATAGATGGCGCCATAGCACAAACAAAAACACACTTTGCTTGTGTCTCTGCTTGTGTTTTTGTTGAACACAAAATCATTATGGCCGTTAGCGAAGAAAAGTCCACAAATTAGACGCGCGGTTTTATAAGTCGCGGGTTTTAAAGCGTAGTAAATAAAGTAACGGTTTAAATCGGAAGAAAAATAATTACCCTGAGAAATTAACAACTACAACTTCTAAATGTTTTGAATTTTACCATTGGTTGTTAGAAATGACAATGCAAGATGCAAATGAACATATTTTTTTTCCACCAATGAGTATCGTTGATCCCAACGATTACTGTAATTGACAGTAACTATAATCATTTAATAAAGTGTAACTATTTTCGGAGATTTACGGATAGCACAGTTGGAGCGGACATGAGGTTAGCGTGCTGGTACGTGAAAAAGAGCTCTTAACGCTGGTGGTGTAGGAACACCACTCCTCTAGACCAGGTTGTTGACAACAATAAAAGCGCCTCTCAAGTTTCTGCCTGCCTGCCTTTCTGCTTCGCTTGCACTCCATCTTGCCAGGCCCTCAGATCACAACACTTTACGATTTGGAGGCCTTTTATACTCACTTATTTGTGAGGAAAAGCATCATTCTCCACTACAGCTCTGCATGCGTCATCTGATTGGTGCTGCAATACCTCATTCTCCATCACAGCTTGACACCTTAGGTAAAAAAAAAGTTTTCTTCTCCCTTTCTCCTCTTCTGCACTTTATTTTTATACGAAACACTCACAACCAATAAGCGTTTGGGAGTGTCTTCCGCCATTCAGTGTGCACATACGCAGTAACATGGAATAGTCCATAGCGTGAGAAGGGAGAGGGAGCAGTCGAAACAGTCATGGTTGATTGAGCATTTCGGTGTATTTTTAAGCTCTCAAAGTAGGACAAAAATAATATATTGTTTCAAATATGATGCATCTTATTTATCCTTTTTATGAGACGTTTGAGGCCCCAGGTAACTACTTGTTTGCCTAATGGTAAGCTTGCCCCTGACTACAGTCTTTTACAAATAACGACTCACGCCATCGAAAGATTTTGAATACCTATTTAAGGTTTTTATTGTTATTTATTTAAAATCAAACTTCCCTACTAGGTGTACAGAGTGTGTTTCATTATACGTTCATTTTTACTTACAGTATGTATTTTAAAAATAAATTATTCTGCAGTTTTACGTCCCCTCCAACAGATTGCGTATCGCCTGTCGGCCCATCCATCCATCCATCCATCTTCTTCCGCTTATCCGAGGTCAGGTCGCGGGGGCAGCAGCCTAAGCAGGGATTTTACAAAGTTGTTTTCATATAAAACTACAAATTTTGTTTTAATATTTTTAGATGTCCGTAATAGCACCCTCCCCGGATTGTTAATAGTCAAATGTAAACAATCAAATGCAGATACTTTTTCTTATGCCTTCTGATCTCTCTCTCTCTCTCTCTCTCTCTCTCTCTCTCTCTCTCGCTCTCTCTCTCTCTCTCTGCCCACTACTTGCTGTCCATATCCTACCAAGTCAGACCTACACTGTTCCAATATCCATTTCTCTGTTCTCAATTGTTGATGACTGATGATAACAACCAAACCTAACCCCCCGGCCCCCTCCACACCCCGGATTGTAAATAATGTAAATAATTCAATGTGATTATCTTGTGTGATGACTGTATTATGATGATAGTATATATCTGTATCATGAATCAATTTAAGTGGACCCCGACTTAAACAAGTTGAAAAACGTATTTGGGTGTTACCATTTAGTGGTCAATTGTACGGAATGTGCAACCTACTAATAAAAGTCTCAATCAATCAATCAATCAATCAATCAAAAGCTTAATTGGATTTACATTACCGTATTTTTCGGACTATAAGGTGCACTTAAAATCCTAAAATTCTCAAAAAACGGCAATGCGCCCTTATAACCCGTTGCGCTTAATGTACAGAATAATTCTGATTGTGCTCACCGACCTCGAAACTATTTTATTCGGTACATGGTGTAAAGATAAGTGTGACTAGTAGATGGCAGCTACACATAAGAGGTACGTATAGACTGCAAGATGACGCCAGTAAACAACACAGCAACTTTAAATGTTCATTGGAAATATAGAACATTACACACGGCGCTCAAAAATCTGTCAAAATGTTTTAGTACGACTTTGGTAAGCTATGAAGCGACACCGCTTGATGGATTGTACTGTGCTTCAACATACGAGTATTACTAAGGTGTGTGTAATAGGACCGCAAAATGGCACCTATTAGCAGACATATTATCTGGCGTTTTGTTTCGCAATATAATGCAAAACCAACTTCTCTTACCTGCTGATCTGTATTTGGGATCTGCATAAGTCCTGAAAATTTGCGCGCGTCTGCCATTGTAGTCCGACACCATAGTCGATAAGCTTCTTCTTTTTCTCTATCTTCTTGTTATGGTACATTCATCCTCCGCTGTTGCCATTTCCAATATAAAGTAGTGTAAAGTTCTAACTTATATCTTGCCATGAAAGCGCTAAAACATACCGGTGCAGTGAGTTTACATTATTCACCCACAGAACTTTAGTTATTAGAGAGTTCCGGTTGGATGTTTTTTCACGGGACACATTTCCGGCGTTGTTGTTGCACTAGTGAGCCACGGATGAGGAGATGCTGCTCCGTTATAGATTGAAGTAAAGTCTGAATGTCATTAAAACAGTTAGCTCCATCTTTTAACACTTCTTCCACTCCCGTCCTTGCACGCTACACCGCTACAACAAAGATGACGGGGAGAAGACGCTGTCGAAGCTGAGCCACGTAAATAAGACCACCCACAAAATGGCGCATCCTGAAGCGACTGTCAGAAAGCGACTTGAAGATGATCTGTAAAACATCATCTATGTAACATTTTGACCAAAGAACCACCATTACATGTTATGTAGATCAGTGGTCCCCAACCTTTTTGTAACAATCTTGAAAATTTGTCCCACGGACCGGGGTGGGGGGGTTTGTCATACAAAAATACAATCATGTGTGCTTACGGACTGTATCCCTGCAGACTGTATTGAAATATATTAATATATAATGTAGGAACCAGAATATTAATAACAGAAAAAAACAAACCTTTTGTGCGAATGAATGTGAATAAGTGTAAATGGGGGAGGGAAGTTTTTTGGGTTGGTGCACTAATTGTAAGTGTATCTTATGTTTTTTATGTTGATTTAATAAAAATAAAAATAAAAAACAAACAAAAAAAACAAAAACAAACAAAAAATGTTTTTTTCTTGTGCGGTCCCGGTACCAATCGACAGACCGGTACCGGTGGTTGGGGACCACTGATGTAGATCACAAAGAAGTCTTTTACATTTAGAAAAAAAATCATAATATGATCCCTTTAATGCGCCTTATAATCCGGTGCGCCTTTTGTATGAAAAAAGACCTGAATAGACCCACTCATCGGCAGTGTGCCTTATAATCCGGTGCGCCCTAAAAATACGGTAATCTATGCAACATTTTGACCAAAGAACCACCATTACATGTTATGTAGACCACAAGGAAGTCTTTTAAATGTAGAAAGAAAAAAAATCATAATATCCATCCATTCATCCATTTTCTACCGCTTAATCCCTTCGGGGTCGCGGGGGGCGCGGGGGGCGCTAGAGCCTATCTCAGCTACAATCGGGCAGAAGGCGGTGTACACCCTGGACAAGTCGCCACCTCATCACAGGGCCAACACAGATAGACAGACAACATTCACACTCACATTCACACACTAGGGCCAATTTAGTGTTGCCAATCAACCTATCCCCAGGTGCATGTTTTTGGAGGTGAGAGGAAGCCGGAGTACTCGGAGGGAACCTACGCAGTCGCGGGGAGAACATGCAAACTCCACACAGAAAGATCCCGAGCCCGGGATTGAACCCAGGACTGCTGAGGACCTTCATATTGTGAGGCAGACGCACTAACCCCTGTTCCACCGTGCTACTGTTTTTCCATTTACAGTAATATACTCTACATGTTGAGGTGAAATTATTGCAACTTACCATATTTTTTTTTACATTTTAGTTTAAAAAAAAAATCTACTAATAAAATGCATTAAAAAAAATTGTGTGATAATAGTATTCATTGATTATATGAAAAAAAAAGTACAGTTGTTTTCATTTAGAGAACAATGCTGTAAAAACCACAGTAAATTTCACAATTTTAATGTAAAATTGCAGTTTTTTTATTTACAGTAAAAAAAACTAATGTAAATTTTACAGTAAAATCACCCATTTAATGTTGCGGATGAAAACTTTTCAATAAATGTTACACCCACCGGGGTTTTTTTTCTTGTTATTTAGAATAATTATTAGGAAAAACAACTTGACAAAAAAGGTAGTTTTAGTGTGTGTCCCAGTAAAGATGTATATCTAATTGTTTCCTTTTATTTTAAAGCTTATGAATTGAGTATTTCGGTAAAAGTTTTCGTTACATTTGCAGTGTGATATGCAACAATCCTAATGGGGACGTTCAAGAGATGGCAATCAAAAAGGTAAACAATTTGGTTCATTTTTGTTGGCTTTGGTGGACATCAACTCTGACATTACGGTCGAAAAAAAGCACAGAAACAAAGTGAAAAGTGTCCAAACACCAGCGCAGATAACACAACTCCATCCTCTCCCAGTGGGCTTTGACATTATCACATGATCACACGTGTGTTTGTCTTGCTGCTATCTATTCATGCAGTCACATTTGTCAAGCGAAAAGAATAAAATAACATATTGTCTTCCTGAAAATATTTTCCCCCTCTCAGCCTTATCACACGGGGCTCGTACTCGGTCCCAATGTTGACTGTCCAACCTCCAAAGGTGAATCCAATCACTTTATACCCTTGGGCCCCAAAAAGTGGTTCTGCGTGTGTGTGTGTTGTGTAGACCCTTTGAACACAGCAGTAAACCCGTGTAGTAGTGGAAGTGTCGGAAACAGGTGCTCCCCCTGTTTGATAGTCTTTATAAGAACCAGACGGTAAGTGGCGGGTGTGTCCATAAACACAGCCTGCACAATTCTGCGGAGACCACTACATGTCAGTCCCCCCTCCCGCGTTGCGGTGTAGGATGAAGGGTCTCGGTGCTTTTATTTTGTAGCATGCGGTGTGTTGAGTGATCTGCAGCTGTGTGACACACAGTATCCATTCAAAACACGCGACGTTACTCGCTAATCAATACGATCCAGTGACAAGAAATTACTTTTGACAAGCTTTTTTTTTTTTTTTTCGTAATTCCCTGTAATTAAGAATCACTGTGTGGTCCTTGCAGACAGTTTAACAAGACCGGAACCGTAAAAGTAAATATATTGGCAAATTTACACATCATTAAATCTGAGTATGAAGGCAGAATTTGTAAAAAGATTTCATGATATTGTAAAAACGTGCCTAATGAGTGGGGATGAGTTGCTTTCACATTTGAACAAATTCCTGGCACATACAAAACCCAAAACCAGTGAAGTCGGCACGTTGTGTAAATGGTAAATAAAAACAGAATACAATGATTTGCAAATCCTTTTCAACCTATATTCAATTGAATAGACTGCAAAACAAGATACTTAACGTTCGAACTGGTAAACTTTGTTAGTTTTTGCAAATATTAGCTCATTTGGAATTTGATGCCTGCGACATGTTTCAAAAAAGCTGGCACAAGTGGCAAAAAACACTGATAAAGTTGAGGAATGCTCATCAAACACTTATTCGGAACATCCCACAGGTGAACAGGCTAATTGGGAACAGGTGGGTGCCATGATTGGGTATAAAAGCAGCTTCCATGAAATGCTCAGTCATTCACAAACAAGGATGGGGCGCGGCTCACCACTTTGTTAACACATGCGTGAGCAAATTGTCCAACAGTTTAAGAAGAACATTTCTCAACCAGCTATTGCAAGGAATTTAGGGATTTCACCATCTACGGTCTGTAATATCATCAAAAGGTTCAGAGAATCTGGAAAAATCAGTGCACAGAAGCGATGATATTACGGACCTTCGATCCCTCAGGCGGTACTGCATCAAAAAGCGACATCACTGTGTAAAGGATATCACCGCATGGGCTCAGGAACACTTCAGAAAACCACTGTCAGTAACTACGGTTCTTGGCTACATCTGTAAGTGCAAGTTAAAACTATACTATGCAAAGCGAAAGTCATTTATCAACAACACCCAGAAACGCAGCCGGCTTCGCTGGGCCCGAGCTCATCTAAGATGGACTAATGCAAAGTGGAAATGTGTTCTGGGGTCTGACGAGTAAACATTTCAAATTGTTTTTGGAAACTGTGGACGTGGTGTCCTCCGGAACAAAGAGGAAAAGAACCATCCGGATTGTTCTAGGCGCAAAGTTCAAAAGCCAACATCTGTGACGGTATGGGGGTTCTCCGTTCAAACATGAAATATCTTGTCTTTGCAGTCTATTCAATTGAATATAAGTTGAAAAGGATTTGCAAATCATTGTATTTTGTTTTTATTTACGAATTACACAACGTGTCAACTTCACTGGTTTTGGTGAAAATAAAGATGTGAAAAAAGGAATTTTTTAATGACATTTTTAGTAGCACAATAGATTGTACAACACCAACATCTTGTAACATCTCACAGCAGGGAAGTTTTTTTTTCATCACCTGCTTTTCAAGTAGCAGTGGAGTGGAAAAACAAGTTGCCTCTATATGAAGTTGTTATCATACATATCTGATTTATGACACCAAAAGACTTCTGAAGTTTGGGAATAAATAGATATAATTAAAATAGTATCAATCTCATGAAGTTTTCCGAGTCATTTTGAGAGTTAATGAGCAAGCCAGTCACGTGGCAACCACAGATCCCTTCTTCATCAACACTAATGCTAATCAGGCATACTTTGTGAGAGCCAACAGTGATTGCTTTGGGAAAAAAGTCATGATCCAGAACCTTATATTTTTGAGCCTGAACATAAGGAGGATGAGTAATTCATTTTAGAAGTTGAGTGGTAAACGGATGTATCTTTTTTGTAACACTAGAGCATCAGCAGCATTGCTAGGTGCTAAACATACAAACTAAGCATAATGAACCATAATAAAGCAAACACCCAGTGTACAATTTCTACTCTCGCTGGGATGTCGTTCATTGGGATGCTCACATAATCCCGTTAAGATGAACATTTGTGCTTTATAAATAAAGTTGATTTGATTTGATTTAATCACAATCTCACAAAGGGTTAAAATAAGTTGCAGCTACTAGCGTCTTTTTGTGTCTTTTTCATGTCAAAGTCGACCAGCCTCTCGTTCCATGGCCACATTTGTCTACTACCAGGTGAGAGATGCGCTAATTATAATCTACAGTTGACTTTTAGTAGTTTGAGACGAAGCAGAAGCAGCCACCTTGTCAGTGTGTCAACAATAGCAGCGTAAACTAGCATTAGCTCACTGCTATCAATGCTCAGCTAAAATAGGCCGTCTGCGTTGGCGTCTATAATAACAATATCACTCGTGTTTGGTTTATTTTCAGGCTATGACATGTTAAATGGAGTATTGTTGGCGTTTTTTAGATGTTTTTGAGGGAGTATAAAAAGCCCAATAGAGGACACTCGATCTGTTGACTCAATTGTTAGCTATTTATTTACGATTTCAAATGTGCATAAAAAAACCACGCATATGTGTTCTTGTCCTACATAAGGATTGTGAATGATAAACACCACATCTCTGTCCAATTTTTGCGTATTTCCAGTATGACTGATCTGATAATATAGTCAGCGTGCAGAAGTGTTAGTATCGTGACGTAGAATCTACGGAAATAGCAGAAGCTATTCGGAGAAGAATATTCAAGATGGCTGACTGAATTTTTGGCATTTTACATTATTTATTTAATTATTTTATGATTTAATGATGTATTTAATTATGTAGTTAATGAATGACACAAATAGGTGATTATTGAAATATTTTGTTAATTCATTTGTAATTGAATTATTGATTGATTTAGTTACTTCCTGATTGATTGATTTAATAGTTATTAGTTTATTATATCATTCCTACTAATATTTAATGATTTATTTAACTATTTTGTGATTTAAATATTTCAAGATTAATGATGTATATATATATATATATATATATATATATTAATGCAATTAATTGATAACGCATATAAGTGATTATTTAAATAATTGTTTTATTGGTTTGTGATTCAATTATTAATTGATTTTGTTACTTCCTGATTTAATGATTAATTTAATTATTAATGCAACTATTTCATGATTTAATTATGTATGCAATGATAATATTATTTAATGAAACACACACGTATTTATTTATTTATTTAACTTTGTCCTATTTGGCCAATTACTTGTCAAACTCAGCCATCAAAGTCAGTGGGCGGACGTTGCGCTTATCCAAGAATTCCACGGGTTTGTGACTCAGTCTGTGTGCTTTTTTTTTAATAATTTAGAATGACTGCAAAATAACCCATCATGAGGCCAAAGAAAGTTGGGAGTGCCAGCACTATTGAATTCAATAATGAACTCGTAGCAAAGTACGAAGGTGGTATCCACTCGGCTTTTCCCTCCCCTCCTAAATGTTCATTTATCCATGTCATTCATCATTTATATGCAGTTCACATTGTTTTCTGCATGTACAATTAAAAATATTCACTATAAAATGTGTTTAAGTATTTTTGCGTCTGGATTTACTTCATTTCTTACGGGTAAAATTGCTTTAGTTTGTTTAGCATTCGAACGGATTCTTAATATAAACAGAGGCACCACTGTATTGGCTATTGTGCTTTTAAATATATGATTTATATCTATTTATATCTATTTATCTTGATATTTCCTCGCTTCATCACACTGGCAACATTGATATACAAATCATGTAGGTGTTAGTCATTTGTTATTTTTTGAATGAGCACAGTGCAGATGTCGTCTGTCAACAGAATATCCAGCAGAGTGAGACATCACGGTCAAATGTGTGGTGTCTACACTCCCCCGGGGAGAAAGAGGCGATGCTACCACTTTCCTGACGCTCCCCCCGTGCGTGATGCTGGCACCGCACAAATAAATCATGTGAGAATATGTGTTAATCTTCTCCGACAAAGCATCTCGCCGGCCAATTAAGATGTCATATTTTATCACCAAAGTGACACCTGTTTATAATAGGAGGCCTGGAAGGACTTATGTGGCTGTTTTTCTTGCCTGCGCGGGCAGGCGGCGAGGTGGGGGCCAAAGTTGGACTGCTGCATGTGGCCTTGTGTTTCACCGGGGAGTCTTTTAATGTTTTTACAGGAGAAATCAATTCTGTTCAACAACCAGATAGGGAAAATGTGACATTACGTGTGCCACCACCTTCACAGATTGCTTGCCAAACTACTTTTGAATGTGGAACCTCTAAGATCAGACTTGGGGCAAATTAAGGCCCGTTAGGCTTTTCAATCTGGCCCGCCGGACATTCCCAAATATTTTTTTTAGATCTTTAAGATGAAAACTGTAGCTGCCATTATGATGTGCAGTGATGTTTTCAAATGACCGAAAGTCTTGAACTATACAAAGTATTTCAATGGTTGGAATCTGCGCTTTTGCATGATATACTAGTTGCTATGGTAATCTAATTAGAAAAACAATCAATACAGTCTCATGAAACACTTACATTTGATGACGGTGCAAAGGCGAAAAGGGTAAAATGAAGTTAACGGTTGTAGTAAAACAGAACACATTGCATACTCATCCTTCAATTTGATGTCTGTGATGAAGTTGCTTGAACAAAGACTAAATGCAGTGGATTTTGCAGGGATTTTAGTTCCGTTTGTACATCATTTTGTACTGAACATTCAGGACAGTCACATTTATATCACATATAAAATGGTTATAATGCATTTTTGTTATCATTCCCATCATAGTGTAAAGTGATTGATTAAAAAAAAAAATCAGATTATTCACACTTTCAAATCGTGATTAATCTTGATTTATCGTGATTAATCACATTAATTACTGGTCTGCACGATTTTTACAACCCGTGGTTCTCGAGCCGCATGCGGCTCTTTAGTGCCACCCTAGTGGCTCCCTGGAGCATTTTTAAAAAAGGATTGAAAAAGGAAAAAGATGGGGGGAAAATTATATATATTTTTTTAGTAAGTTTTTTGTTTGAGGACAAACATGACACAAACCTTCCCAATTGTTAGAAATCCCACTGTTTAATATGTATGTGTTTATGCTTCACTGATGACAGTATTTGGTGAACATCGATTTGTCCTACTAATTTCGGCGGTTCTTGAACTCACCATAGTCAATCAATCAATCAATCAATCTTTATTTATATAGCCCTAAATCACAAGTGTCTCAAAGGGCTGCACAAGCCACAACGACATCCTCGGTACAAAGCCCACATACGGGCAAGGAAAAACTCACCCCAGTGGGACGTCGATGTGAATGACTATGAGAAACCTTGGAGAGGACCGCATATGTGGGTAACCCCCCCCCCCTCTAGGGGAGACCGAAAGCAATGGATGTCGAGTGGGTCTGACATAATATTGTGAGAGTCCAGTCCATAGTGGATCCAACATAATAGTAAGAGTCCAGTCCATAGTGGGGCCAGCAGGACACCATCCCGAGCGGAGACGGGTCAGCAGCGCAGAGATGTTCCCAGCCGATGCACAGGCGAGCGGTCCACCCCGGGTCCCGACTCTGGACAGCCAGCACTTCATCCATGGCCACCGGACCTGTGCCCCCCCCACTCAAGGAAAAGGGGAGCAGAGGAGAAAAGAAAAGAAACGGCAGATCAACTGGTCTAACAGGGGGGCTATTTAAAGGCTAGAGTATACAAATGAGTTTTAAGATGGGACTTAAATGCTTCTACTGAGGTAGCATCTCTAATTGTTACCGGGAGGGCATTCCATAGTACTGGAGCCCGAATAGAAAACGCTCTATAGCCCGCAGACTTTTTTTGGGCTCTGGGAATCACTAATAAGCCGGAGTTCTTTGAACGCAGATTTCTTGCCGGGACATATGGTACAATGCAATCGACAAGATAGGACGGAGCTAGACCGTGTAGTATTTTATACGTAAGTAGTAAAACCTTAAAGTCACATCTTTACTGATTCGCCTTGTGTAATTGTTTGGTTGTCAAATGTTAAGGTGGTATTATTAAATAAATGTCGGTGTTTAGCAGGACCGATAATCAGCATTTCCGTTTTCTTGGCGTTGAGTTGCAAGAAGTTAGCGGACATCCATTGTTTAATTTCATTAAGACACGCCTCCAGCTGACTACAATCCGGCGTGTTGGTCAGCTTTAGGGGCATGTAGAGTTGGGTGTCATCAGCATAACAATGAAAGCTAACACCGTATTTGCGTATGATGTCGCCTAGCGGCAGCATGTAAATACTAAAGAGTGCAGGGCCAAGAACCGAACCCTGAGGAACTCCGCACGTTACCTTAACATAGTCCAAGGTCACATTATTATGGGAGACGCATTGCATCCTGTCAGTAAGATAAGAGTTAAACCACGACAAAGCTAAGTCTGACATACCAATACGTGTTTTGATACGCTCTAATAAAATATTATGATCGACGGTATCGAAAGCAGCGCTAAGATCAAGAAGCAGCAACATAGATGACGCATCAGAATCCATCGTTAGCAGTAGATCATTAGTCATTTTTGCGAGGGCTGTCTCCGTAGAGTGATTTGCCCTGAAACCGGATTGAAAAGGTTCACAGAGATTGTTAGACACTAAGTGTTCATTTAGCTGCTGTGCGACAATTTTTTCGAGGATTTTCGAAATAAAGGGAAGGTGGGACACCGGTCGGTAGTTTACCATGAGGTCAGGATCAAGGTTAGGTCTTTTGAGCAGAGGATGAATAACCACTTTCTTGAATGCTAGGGGAACAGTGCCAGAGGAAAGTGATAAGTTTATAATATTTAGCACTGATGGACCTAATAATACAAAAAGCTCCTTGATAAGTTTCCCAGGAAGTGGGTCAAGTAAACATGTTGTTTGTTTTATCCCACATACACGCTGTAATAGTTCCTCTAATGTTATTTCATCAAAAAGAGAGAGACTATTTTGTATTGCAGTATCCGTCGTAGATACAGTTGTATCTGTGTTCATAGAACCCAGTTGTAGCTGCGATGCATTGTCTTTAATCTCCTTTCTAATGAGTTCAATTTTCTTATTAAAGAAATTCATAAAGTCATCTGCCGAGTGGGTGGAGCTATTGGGAGGAGTCCCTTGTTGGGTTAGCGATGCTACTGTACTAAACAAAAATTTAAGGTCGTTTTTGTTGAGGCGGATGAGATTTGAGTAATATTTAGCTTTAGCTAAGGTAAGCATGCGTTTATACGATATTAAACTATCACTCCATGCTTGATGGAAAACCTCAAGCTTGGTCTCGCGCCATTTGCGTTCCAACTTTCTACATGATAATTTATGAGCTCTGGTTTCCTCTGTAAACCATGGGGTGCGCCTTTTAGGGGCCCTTTTTTGTTTTAGCGGTGCTATACTATCAATGGTTTTGCGCAGGGCATTGTCAAAGTTGTTAGTGAGGTTATCAATAGAGCCGACATAATTTGGGAATGGTGCCATTACCGAAGGCAGTAGGTCAGCAAGAGTCATCGTTGTGGCGGCATTAATGTTGCGGCTGCTATAGTAGTTATTATTATTATTAGTTTGTTGACAATGAGTCAGAACTTCGAATTTTATAAGGTAATGATCGGACATTACTTTAGTATACGGGAGTACCATAACTTTGGAGGTGGTGACACCCCTGACCAGCACTAGATCTATCGTATTGCCGTTGCGATGCGTAGGTTAATTTATTATTTGTGTAAGACCACAGCTATCAATTATAGTCTGGAGCGCCACGCACTGAGGGTCCGATGGGGTATTCATATGGATATTAAAGTCCCCCATTATGATTATATTGTCTTATATAGTGTGGACTGTGACGCAACAGTTTGTTTTCATGTAAAATCTTCCACTTCTTCTTTGTCTCAATTTGTCCACCAAAAGTTTTATGCTGTGCGTGAATGCACAAAGTTGCGCTTTGTTGATGTTATTGACTTGTTGGAGTGCTAATCAGGCATTTTTGGTCAGTGCATGACTGCAAGTTAATCGATGCTAACATGCTATTTAGGCTAGCTGTATGTACATGTTGCATCATTATGCCTCATTTGTAGCTATATTTGATCTCATTTAATATCCTTTACTTTTATCCTCTTTGTATATAATTTAGTTTTGCATGTCTGATGACACATTATCTGTATGTAATATTGGCTGCATTTCAAAGATTGTAATACATTTATCCTGTAAGTTCCAAGAGTTATCTCACCTTCTGAGTAGCCTCTGATTTACTAATAGTCTCTAATTTTGTAAAAATGTGTAGAATAAATATTACATTTCGACATTTCTGTCAACGAAGATTTGCTTCAGCCTGCGACACATAGTCATTTTGATAGTAGGTTATTATAGCTAATATAAACACTTACATAATGTATTTTCTTCATTATAAAACTTATATACAGCTTTTCATTTTTCGCGGATCCAGACAGATTTGTTTGATGTATTTTTGGTCCAATTTGGCTCTTTCTACGTTTTTGGTTGCCGACCCCTGACTTAGGAAAAGAACACAATATTTGGAAACACATGCACTTTTATTGTTAGAATGTCATTCAGGAACAATTTTTAAATGTTTTATTTGATTAAATTATTTTCTCAAAACTTGAGCAGTTTTTTCTAAAGTCCCACCCCAGTTTATTCCAACCATCCTACCATTTTCTACCGCTTGTCCCTTTTGGGGTCGCGGGGGGTGCTGGAGCCTATCTCAGCTGCAATTGGGCAGAAAGCGGGGTACACCCTGGACAAGTCACCACCTCATCACAGGGCCAACACAGATAGATTTTGAAGTAAAATTTGTCACAAAGCACAAAAGTCGGCGTCTCCTCACTCATCTTACTTTGCCTTGACCTGATCACTGACCATGCAAGGAAGCTAGAGGAGCATGTGGGCTCAAAGTAAACACGTTGATTAATCAGCGTTTGTACATGATTAATGCAATATTTGTTTTGTGATTATTCGCACGCCGTTGTCCGTTAAAGGGGAACATTATCACCAGACCTATGTAAGCGTCAATATATACCTTGATGTTGCAGAAAAAAGACCATATATTTTTTTAACCGATTTCCAAACTCTAAATGGGTGAATTTTGGCGAATTAAACGCCTTCTTGATATTCGTTCTCGGAGCGATGACGTCACAACGTGGCGTCACATCGGGAAGCAATCCGCCATTTTCTCAAACACGGAGTCAAATCAGCTCTGTTATTTTCCGTTTTTTCGACTGCTTTCCGTACCTTGGAGACATCATGCCTCGTCGGTGTGTTGTCGGAGGGTGTAACAACACGAACAGGGACGGATTCAAGTTGCACCAGTGGCCCAAAGATGCCAAAGTGGCAAGAAATTGGACGTTTGTTCCGCACACTTTACCGACGAAAGCTATGCTACGACAGAGATGGCAAGAATGTGTGGATATCCTGCGACACTCAAAGCAGATGCATTTCCAATGATAAAGTCAAATAAATCTGCCGCCAGACCCCCATTGAATCTGCCGGAGTGTGTGAGCAATTCAGGGACAAAGGACCTCGGTAGCACTGCAAGCAATTGCGGCAGTTTGTTCCCGCAGACGAGCGAGCTAAACCCCCTTGATGTCTTGGCTCACACCGTCCCTTATGCCACCAAAGATGATCAAGAGAAGAATATCGACCCTAGCTTCCCTGGCCTGCTGAGATGAGGGTATGTCTACAGAATATATTAATTGATGAAAATTGGGCTGTCTGCATTTGTTGTTGCATTGTGCAAGTGCATGTTGTTGCCAAATGTATTTCATATGCTGTAAACCTAGTTCATAGTTGTTAGTTTCCTTTAATGCCAAACAAACACATACCAATCGTTGGTTAGAAGGCGATCGCCGAATTCGTCCTCGCTTTCTCCCGTGTCGCTGGCTGTTGTGTCGTTTTCATCGGTTTCGCTTGCATACGGTTCAAACCGATATGGCTCAATAGCTTCAGTTTCTTCTTCAATTTCGTTTTGGCTACCTGCCTCCACACTACAACCATCCGTTTCAATACATTCGTAATCTGTTGAATCGCTTAATCCGCTGAAATCTGAGTCTGAATTCGAGCTAATGTCGCTATAGCTTGCTGTTCTTTCCGCCATGTTTGTTTGTGTTGGCTTCACTATGTGACGTCACAGGAAAATGGACGGGTGTTTATAACGATGGTTAAAATCAGGCACTTTGAAGCTTTTTTTTAGGGATATTGCGTGATGGGTAAAAATTTGAAAAAAACTTCGAAAAATATAATAAGCCACTGGGAACTGATTTTTAATGGTTTTAACAATTCTGAAATTGTGATAATGTTCCCCTTTAACGCGGAAATCCCCGGGCCGTGGTCCAGTGTGAGTGTGCCTTCGTACTTGAGAGCTGAGGTGTCTCAGACTCATCACACTGATTAGGGTCTGTAATCCGGCTCCAAGATGTACGTTGTGTACACAATCCAGAGCGGCAGGGCCTTGCATGCTCTCATGCAGCGACACCAACGCTTAGCATGAGTGCAGCTCCGACTTCTGTAGCGCGTGTCTGTTTTCAATCAAACCCAAACCGCGGGTGAAACAGATTGGGCCTTCTCAGACCTGCAGTAAGCATATTTTTTGATCCTGTTTTTGATGAAATATTGAAATAGTTCTTTGCCTTTTTCAACTCGACTTCCTTCCATCGGATGAAAGTTGAAACGAAGGCATCTAACGCGAGCGCGGCAGCAGCAGCAGGAGGTCTCATGCAGCTCCGGGCCTCAATGTCAGACTTTGAATCAAACCCATTGAAATAATCGGACGAGGATGTGGGAACCGAGATAGCGAGTGAAGCCCAAATGGTCCGAGAAGGGAAACGTTGCTTCTCAATGACCTTACTGTTACCCCTTAAGCCTCCTCTTTCTGATACTTCCACTTCAGTCCCATCGCAGGAACTCGCCTTCCTCTCATTTCCTGTCAGCGCGACAGCCAATGTTTAAACTACGCCCGTAGCGCCTCACAAGTTTCCCTTCACATTGCTCTCCATTTTGTGTCCAAATGAATTTTCTCACAGATAAAAACTCAAATGCAGTATTTTTATTTTTTTTTCTCCCCAGAAGGTTCCTCAGGTCACTGATTTTAAATAAGGGTGGGATGTTTTGAAGTTTGAGGTTTTGGATGGAGAGGGACACCTTCTTCCTTATCTTCTCCACGTACGCCCCAAACAAAAAAAAAACATCTCCAGTTTCTGTTGCAGACACATTCTTCTTCTTCCTCTTCTTCTCAAGGGATGCATATTGGAACATCTGCATGAACTCTGCCAGGTGCACAGCAGAGGCAGTTATATGCTTAATAGTTTTGCATAAACTTTCTGCTACACTTTGTAGAAGTTTGGGCCAATGGAAGAACATCAAACATTTTGTGTGGTTTTATTTTCCCTGTTGGTTGCGTGTTGGAATGTTGTACCGTTCTTTGTGAAGCAAGAAGTACACGGACAAATAAGGCGCTCCCCATATTTCTTTTTTTGAATTTATTATATTTATTTATGTATTTTTTGTCCAGTCCAGCTTGTCAGGCAAATCATATAGTTGATGTAGATGCCCATATCGGCTGTACAAATTTACTTTACAAAAGAGAAGTGTGGGATATTTCTTTTGTTGCCTTATTTGTATTTGACTTTATTAAATGGATTGATATTATTATTTGGTGCATCCAGACTGGAGCAGGAGGGAATAGAAAGAGGACGAAAATGAAGACAGAGGGAGAAATTGTGTGGACAAGCGGGGGATAAGACAGAGACAACAACAATAACAACAATAGAGCAACATCAGCAAATAGGATATGTACAAATATGATGGCAAAAGTGATAGCAAAGAAGCAGTTAGTGAAATGACAATGGACATTATTACACTACAAATGGAGCAATACAAACACCAATAGAAATAGCACTATTGATAATGAATAATAACAATAATTACCTCTATTATCAACAATAAAATTGTTCAGATGCAACAATACATATATGTGATGATAACTTAAATTACAAAAGAAAGCAGATAAATGGAGGAGAAGAAAGAGAAGCCAACTATATTAACCTTGTAGCTTGTTATAGTAACACAACTTCCCGGGCGCGGCCACCGCTGCTGCTCACTGCTCCACTCACCTCCCAGGGGGTGATCAAAGGTGATGTGTCAAATGCAGATAATAATTTCACCACAACTAGTGTGTGCTACCCAATTTCCCCTAGGGCAGGGGTCGGGAACCTTTTTGGCTGAGAGAGCCATGAAAGCCAAATATTTTAAAATGTATTTCCGTAAGAGTCGTATTAATTTTTTTTAAAGGGGAACATTATCACCAGACCGATGTAAGCGTCAATATATACCTTGATGTTGCAGAAAAAAGACCATATATTTTTTTAACCGATTTCCGAACTCTAAATGGGTGAATTTTGGCGAATTAAACGCCTTTCTATTATTCGCTCTCGGGGCGATGACGTCACAACGTGACGTCACATCGGGAAGCAAGCCGCCATTTTCTCAAACACCGAGTCAAATCAGCTCTGTTATTTTCCGTTTTTTCGACTGTTTTCCGTACCTTGGAGACATCATGCCTCGTCGGTGTGTTGTCGGAGGGTGTAACAACACCAACAGGGACGGATTCAAGTTGCACCAGTGGCCCAAAGATGCCAAAGTGGCAAGAAATTGGACGTTTGTTCCGCACACTTTACCGACGAAAGCTATGCTACGACAGAGATGGCAAGAATGTGTGGATATCCTGCGACACTCAAAGCAGATGCATTTCCAACTGGACTGGACAGATCAGCTTTCAGGAAAAGAGAGCGGATGAGGGTATGTCTACAGAATATATTAATTGATGAAAAATGGGCTGTCTGCACTCTCAAAGTGCATGTTGTTGCCAAAAGTATTTCATATGCTGTAAACCTAGTTCATAGTTGTTAGTTTCCTTTAATGCCAAACAAACACATACCAATCGTTGGTTAGAAGGCGATCGCCGAATTCGTCCTCGCTTTCTCCCGTGTCGCTGGCTGTCGTGTCGTTTTCGTCGGTTTCGCTTGCATACGGTTCAAACCGATATGGCTCAATAGCTTCAGTTTCTTCTTCAATTTCGTTTTCGCTACCTGCCTCCACACTACAACCATCCGTTTCAATACATGCGTAATCTGTTGAATCGCTTAAGCCGCTGAAATCTGAGTCTGAATCCGAGCTAATGTTGCTATACCTTGCTGTTCTATGCGCCATGTTTGTTTGTATTGGCATCACTGTGTGACGTCACAGGAAAATGGACGGGTGTATATAACGATGGTTAAAATCAGGCACTTTGAAGCTTTTTTTAGGGATATTGCGTGATGGGTAAAAAAAAATTTAAAACTTCGAAAAATAAAATAAGCCACTGGGAACTGATTTTTAATGGTTTTAACCCTTCTGACATTGTGATAATGTTCCCCTTTAACACTGAATACAACTCAATGCGTGCATTTTTAAGTTTGACCAACATTTTTAGAGTATAATAAGTTTCTTATTATTTTTAATAACAGTGTTATTGTAAAGCTAACCAATAATAAATAAAATACTTCTTACCATTAATGCGACTTCTGGTGCTGCATGGTTTTGCTGATGGCTTTGTAGTCTGGTTGATACGTGGTTATTTTTAACACTGTAATTACCAGCGGAATTATTCATTACTTATCGTGTTAAGCAATGACAGCTACGATTTATCTGAGAGCCAGATGCAGTCATCAAAAAAGCCACATCTGGCTCTAGAGCCATAGGTACCCTACCCCTGCCCTAGGGCAACAAGGTTAATATATGTTTGATGAAACGTGATTATATGCATGAGTGTATGTATGTACAGTATATGCTCCTCACATTTCTACCTAACTTACATTTGTACATAACGTACTTAACGTATTTTTCGGATCATAGGGCGCATCGGATTATAAGGCGCACTGCCGATGAGCGGGTCTATTCAGGTCTATTTTCATACAAAAGACGCACCGGATTATAAGGCGCATTAAAGGGGTCATATTATGATTATTTTCTAAATGTAAAAGACTTCCTTGTGGTCTACATAACACGTAATGATGGTTCTTTAGTCAAAATGTTGCATAGATGATGTTTTACAGATCATCTTCAAGTCGCTTTCTGACAGTCGCTTCAGGATGCACGGTTTTGTGGGCGGTCTTATTTAAGTGGCTCACCTTCGACAGCGTCTTCTCCCCGTCATCTTTGTTGTAGCGGTGTAGCGTGCAAGGACGGGAGTGGAAGAAGTGTCAAAAGATGGAGCTAACTGTTTTAATGACATTCAGACTTTACTTTAATCAATAACGGAGCAGCATCTCCTCATCCGTGGCTCACTAGTGCAACAACAACGCCGGAAATGTGTCCCGTGAAAAACAGTCCGACCGAAACTCTCTAATAACTAAAGTTCCGTAGGTGAATTATGTAAACTCACTACAGTTTTTAGCGCTTTGATAGTTAGTCTACTGACAGATATAAGTGAGAACTTTACACTATTTTATTTTAGAAATGGCAACAGCGGAAGATGAATACCACATTAGACGTTAGAGAAAAAGAAGAAGCTTATGACTACGTTGTCGCCACGGACTACAATTGCAGATACAAACACATTTTCAGGACTTATGCAGATCCCAAATACACATCAGCAGGTACTAGAAGGTAAGAAAAGTTGGTTTTGCATAATATTTTGAAACAAAACGCCAGGTAATATGTCTGCTAATTGGGGCCATTTTGCGGTCCTTATACACACACCATAATAATACTTGTATGTTTAATGCACCAACAATCCAATCGGTGCGGCTTCATATCTTACCAATGTCATATTAAAAACATTTTGACAGATTTTTGAGTTCTTTATTTTCAATGGAACATTTAAAATGTTGGTGTTTACTGGCGTCATATTGCAGTCTACACGTATCTCTTATGTGTGACTACCATCTACTGGTCACACTTATCATTACACCATGTACCAAATAAAATTTCTTGGTAGTTGGTTGGTAAGCATAACCATAATCATTCCGTACATTAGGTGCATCGGGTTGTAAGGCGCTCTGTCAAGTTTTGAGAAAATGAAATAATTTTAAGTGCGCCTTATAGTCTGAAAATACGGTACTATCTATTTACTCATTATACAATATTGTAATTTTTTTAATTAATTCCCTATTGATTAATTCCCATTGATTCTCAAACTGTAATGTTACCGTGGCCAAACATATTAAATATACTTGTTAAATAAAACCTCTAGCTTTTTTTAATGAATACTCAGGCCTACTACCCTACTGTATTTTAATGTTGGTCATTATGATGGTACTTGGAGAGCCAAGTGTTGTCTGAGGTGGTACTTAGTGAAACAAGTTTGACAACCACTGTTATACTGTTTTCTAAAAAAAAAAGTATTAGTTGTCATATTTTTCTGTAAAAAACAGTTTCTCTATTTTTTTATCAGTTACTAAATAAATGATCCACATACTCTGTTACCCCTATTATCATACTTTCTCCGTCTCTTCTTTCCCTATTAGAACATATTACTAATACATAAACAGAATCAACACCAGAATGATCGTATTTTACCAGTGACTGTTTCATGTTAAATTGTGCAAGAATGCAGTTCATTGTAACTAATAAGCATATTCTTAATGAGCTTTACCATGATTGAAACATTGTTAATGGGGAATATTGTGCCACCTGTGGGTTGGCATGCCTCAACGTATTTTGAAATAACCCCAATTAAGACCAAATACAAAAGGCTGCAAGAGGAACTATGCACCAACTAAGGTTATGCCAATATTTTGGTACTGGTACCAAAATGTATGTCGATACTTTTTGATACTTTTCTAAATGAAAAGGACCACAAAAAATGGCAGTATTGGCTTCATTTTAACAAAAAATCTTAGGATACATTAAACATATGTTTATTATTGCAATTGAAGAACAAGTTTGTCCTTAAATAAAATAGTGAACATACCAGACAACTTGTCTTTTAGTAGTAAGTAAACAAACAAAGGCTCCTAATTAGTCTGCTGACGTATGCAGTAACATATTGTGTCATTTATCATTCTATTATGTGGTCAAAATTATAAAGGACAAGCTGTAAAAATTGATTATTAATATATTTGTTCATTTACTGTTAATTAATTTCCGTTTCAACACTATCTACACTTCTGTTAAAATGTAATAATCACTTATTCTTCTGTTGTTTGATACTTTACATTAGTTTTGGATGATACCTCAAATTTAGGAATCGATCCGATACCAAGCAGTTACAGGATCATACATTGGTCATATTCAAAGTCCTCATGTGTCCAGGGACGTATTTACTGAGTTTATAAACATAATGTGAATTTTTAAAAAAGGAAAAAAGATTTTGTGACGATGAAAAATATCCATGTAGTCATAGTAGTATCGACTAGTTACGGGATTGTACTTGGTATCATTACAGTGGATCTCAGGTGTAGATCCACCCATGGCTAGCTTTTGTTAGCGGTGACGCCGGTGAGCTATTGTATCCTCCTACGGTGTGTAGTGAAGCATGTTTAGCTATTCCTCGTCCTGCAGGGATGATACTTGTAAGAAACTTACTGAATTTGTCGCCATGGACGCGAGGATTAGTGATTTAGAAGTAGCTAAAACCCTGCCGACTGTGGATGGATGTTCGTTGCTAGCTAGCTAGCCATGTCTTAAAGCATCTCTTCCTGAGGGCGTTTCAGTGTTATAATTTCACCTTTATCGTCAGTTTTTAGGCCAAAATGCATCCGTTCTCCCTTTTCTGTCCACACATTGTGTCTGCTTGTAAGTACTCTGTGATTGTGAGCTGCCGAACATGCTCCTCTGCTCGTAAACCCAGCAATGTCATGACGTGACGGCACCCCATCATGCCCATTAAAAAAAACTAAACAAACAATTAAATCCGGAACCCATCCATCCATCCATTTCTACCGCTTGTCCCTTTTGGGGTCGCGGGGGGTGCTGGAGCCTATCTCAGCTGCATTCGGGCGGTAGGCGGGGTACACCCTGGACAAGTCGCTACCTCATCGCAGGGCCAACACAGATAGACAGAACCGGTACTTTTCAAACAGAGTATAGTACCCTTTTTGATTCATTAGTACCGCAATACTATACTAGTACCGGTATACCATAAAACCCTAGTACCAACCAGTGAAAACTCCAGCGACGCGTCATTATATTTGTTTGCACCCTGAAAGGTGGCAGCAATGTCAGGCCCTCTTCAGCAGACATGCGCCACAGCTTCCATGAGATGGACACTGTTGCCCTTAATGCAGATTTGAATGAAAACAGGAGAGTTCCTTAAGTCCAGACGATGTGGCCAACTCCCGGGAAGGCAGTTAAATGTGAATTTATGGCGCCCGTTGACATTTGGTTTGTATGTTCCAGAGAAATCGGGAAATTATAAACCAGGGTCCTGTTTTTTCTCCTCTCCCGGCAATGCATAAACGTGGAGAAAAATGCAGCCAGTGTTTTACATTTTCCTCTTTTGCAGCGCCTGCACTCTGTGGCCGCCCAGAGGAGGGTGTTAACCTCTGTTGTAATCCCCCACACACATAAAGCTACTCATTTCTAATTACGCGACAAATCATCAACGTCTGAATTATGTCCAGTGCATTACGTACACATGTACAGTGTAATACGAGCATCAAAAAACTAATTGTAGGCTTCCTACATGCCCACAGCCTGCATAAACCACACATTTGACATTAACATACATAAAGGATACACATAAAAGTTATGCTTAATTTAAAAGAAAAAAAAGTAAAGAGACCTTTCCGGATGAACAAATAATAGTTGACTTGTCTGTGTATGAACAACTTTTTGTAGAATTCTTTTTTTAATCGAAAATGTACGCAACCATTTTGCCCCAGTTTTTATCCCTGTCTGTTATCGTGAGGCCAAAAATTGCACCGAGGAACTAATCTGTTTGTCTGCGTATCATTCCATGCAGTCAAATAGCCAATCAAAGAGTCTCTGTACTTTTTACGATTACGTACGGCTGCAAAATTAGCAACCATGTGACCAACGAAGGTTGTTCGATAAAGAAGGTGAGTATCATTATTGAATTAAAAAAGAACCGGTAGCAAAGAACAAGGGTGGAACTCCCATCATTATCTATAAAGGTAAAGGTGATGTTAAATATTCATTTATCCATTTCATTCGTCAATTATATGTAATTTACATATTTTTTTTGTATTGTATATAAAATATGTTTTGTGTTAATATTTTTGTTTCTGGAGGGGATTAATTGGATTTTGATTATTTCTTGTGGAAAAAAAGTGTTTAGTTTTTCGTTCAATTTGGTTTTTGTTGCACCTGATTACTAATCACAACCGCTGCATACTTTGTATATGCACTGTTAAGCCCTAAATAATTGCTTAGTTTAGAGTTGAATTTTAATTTGGTCACTCACTCAGTGTATTCGACTGGAAATTACATAAAAAAGTGGCTAAAGACTGTACAGACTTGTGTTTAGAGTTAATATAGTATTTTGTTTAATAGTATTTCAAAATAGGCTGTGTAGCAGAATCAGAAAAGCAAGTGGTTATAATTAGGAATGGATACTTTACTCATGTATCTCATGTGTATGTATATATATATATATATATATATATATATATATATATATATATATATATATATATATATATATATATATATATATATATATATATATATATATATATATATACATATATATATATATATATATATATATATATATATATATATATATATATATATGTGTGTATAAATATGTATATGTATATATATACATATATATATATATATATATATGTGTGTATAAATATGTATATGTATATATATATATGTATATATACATTTATATACATATATATGTATGTATGTGTATATATATATATATGTATGTATCGATATCTGTATATATGTATGTATATATATATATATGTATATATATATATATATATATATATATATATATATATATATATATATGTATACATACATATATACTACTATATATATATATATATATATATATATATATATATATATATATATATATATATATATATATATATATATATATATATATATATATATATATATGTATACATACATATGTACTTTTATATATATATATGTATATATATATATACTATTAAAAAAAATCTCCTTCTCACCTCGGTGGGGTGGTATCTGTGTCATCCTCAAGCTCAAGTCCTTTAAATAAAATAATAACATTGACCAGCATTGCTATGCCGATGACACCCAAATCTATGTAGCGCTATCATCAAATGACTATGGCCTCATAGATCTTCTGTGCCAGTGCATTGAGCAAGTCAAACACTGGATGTGCCAACATTTCCTACAACTAAATCAAGATAAAACTGAGATAATTGTTTTTGGTGCTAAAAAAGAAAGGTTTAAAGTAATCCAACACCTTCAATCACTGTCCCTGACAACCTCAAATAAAGCCAGAATTCTTGGGGTTATTTTAGATTCTGATTTACATTTCGACAGTCACATCAAATCAGTAACAAAATCGGCCTACTATCACCTCAAAAATGTAACAAGACTTAGAGGGCTCATGTCAGCTCAAGACTTAAAAAAACTTGTACATGCCTTTATTACCAGTAGGCTAGACTATTGTAATGGTCTCCTTGCAGGTCTTCCCAAAAAAAACTGTCAGGCAGCTACAGCTTGTTCAGAACGCTGCTGCTAGAGTTCTAACAAAGACCAAAAAATGTGAGCACATTACACCAATTCTTAAATCCTTACATTGGCTCCCTGCACGTCAGAGAATTGATTTCAAAATCCTCCTGCTCACATATAAATCACTACATGGTCTAGGGCCAAAGTATATCACTGATATGCTCCCACTACGGTATATAAGCCCTCTAGATCATTAAGATCTTCCGAGACCAATCTGTTAGCGGTTCCCAGAGTAAACTCAAATGAAGGGAGAGCATCATTCAGTCACTATGCAACAAATAGCTGGAATAAACTTCCTGAAGATGTCAGACTTTCCCCAACTCTGACTAATTTTAAAACTAGACTGAAAACTTTTATGTTCACCTTAGCTTTCAGCTAAATCTTTTAACTTTTAACGTCCGCACTGTTTTTATTTTTATTGTCTGCATTTTAATTTTGCTTTTATTTTCTTTCATTTCACTTTGTTGTCTGTGAAGCACTTTGAGTCTGCCTTGTGTATGAAAAGCGCTATACAAATAAAGTTGCCTTGCCTTGCCTTGCCTTTACCAGAGGCCTGGTATATACATACTTGCCAACCTTGAGACCTCCGATTTCGGGAGGTGGGGGGAGAGGGGCGTGGTCGGGGGGCGTGGTTGGGGGCGTGGTTAAGAGGAGAGGAGTATATTTACAGCTAGAATTCACCAAGTCAAGTATTTCATATATACATATATATATAAGAAATACTTGACTTTCAGTGAATTCTAGCTATATATATATATAAATAAGAGAAATACTTGAATTTCAGTGTTCATTTATTTACACATATACACACACATAACACTCATTTACTCATTGTTGAGTTAAGGGTTGAATTGTCCATCCTTGTTCTATTCTCTGTCACTATTTTTCTAACCATGCTGAACACCCTCTCTGATGATGCATTCTACTTCGTCTCCTTGTTGTGTGCGCAGTTGTGCACTGCACTCTCTAAAAGCCCTAGATGTTAATGTCGCATATGCATGTACAGTAGATGGCAGTATTGCTCTGTTTAAGAGTGTCACAACATTGCTGTTTACGGCAGACGAATTGCTTTACGGTAGACGAAAACGTGACTGCTGTTGTTGTGTGTTGTTGCCGCGCTGGGAGGACGTTAATGAAACTGCCTAACAATAAACCCACATAAGAAACAAAGAACTCGCCCTCAATCATTCTATAGTTTTAACGTGATTGGGCAGGCAGGCTGTTTATATTGTGGGAAAGTGGACTTGAAAACAGGCTGTCGACACGTCACTCAGGTCCGCATGGAGCTGGAGGGGGCGTGGCTTCCAGCTCCGCCTGAATTTCGGGGGATTTTCGGGAGAAAATTTGTCCCGGGAGGTTTTCGGGAGAGGTGCTGAATTTCGGGAGTCTCCCGGAAAATCCGGGAGGGTTGGCAAGTATGATGAAAAGCGCTATACAAATAAAGTTGCCTTGTAGAGGCCTGGTATATATATATATATATATATATATATATATATATACATATATATGTTTGATTTTGCCTGTATTACCGGTATTACCAACGTACTTCGGACGGTACCTATAAAAGTACAGAAATCGGAAACCGTATGCAAATTGCCAAACAGATGCGTGATGTTACAGTGTCCCGAAAGTGTAAAACAAAGACTTGGAAGTGACATATATGTTGTACCTAATGTTGTGTTTGCTGGGTGTATTCTATGAGAAACAAAACGGATGTTTTGTGCAAATATAATGATAGGATTGTGACATGTTGGGTAGATTTGAACAATGTGAGTGTTGTAGAGAAACTACAAAGGATGATTGACAGCCCCACTGGTTATGTCAATGTTGGTGGTCCTTTTGTCCCAATCCCTCACTGGCTGCTGCTCGATCACAGGTGAAGGATGAGTAGCAGCATGTTGGCAGTGGGGGGTAACTGAGTGAACTCACAGTACAACTTAGGTCCCAGGATCAATAGGGAGCCACACACATAGTTTACCTCTAGGAATGTAAACAGCATCATATGTGCTTTCATTAAAATGATAATCAATGCAAATGTCACCCCTTGCTCACAGCTTATATTTATTTGACTAATAATCCAATACAATAATACATCAAATGTCATTTCTAAGACATGAGATTGTTCCAAGGCAGAGCGATGGCGAGGAGGAATGTTGACGTGGTCGCTCGGCCTCCCCAAGCACAGCTGGGGGTCACGGCCAATAAGTTATTATGTTTATCCTACTGACACGAATAAGTTTGGAAGGGAAAGATTATGCTTTCGCGTAAGTGTGGAAAAAGTAGCTGGACGTGTTTGCGGCCAGTTTTTATGTGATTTTTTTTCAAAATGAAGAATAGGAACTGGCCAACATTTATAATGTGCTATATAGGAATGAGTATCGTTTACATACAGTCTTATCTAAAACCAATGCCAAATATTGACTTTTGAAACGGTGCTGGTGCTTAAACAGTGCAAGAACTGGTACTCCATAAATGTTTTGTCCCAAAAATATGCCTTTTTATTTTTACATAATTTTGTGACATGCAAGTTGAAAAGAACAGTACGGTTGTACCACAACCTAAGGCAGGGGTCGCCAACCAAAAACGTTGAAAAAGCCAAATTGGACTAAAAATACAAAAAACAAATCTGCCTGGAGCCGCAAAAAAGGAAAAGCCGTATATACGTCTTATAATGAAGGCAACACATGATATAAGTGTCTATATTAGCCTACTATCAAAATGACTATGTGTCGCAGGCTGAAGCAAATCTTCGTTGACAGAAATGTTGAAATGTAATATTTATTCTACACATTTTTACAACATTAGAAACCATTAGTAAATCAGAGGCTACTCAGAAGGGGAGATAACTCCTGGAAATGACTGGCTTTTAATTTCCAAAGGTATAGATGTGTGTGTCCAAGTTAAAGGAAAGGGCAGGTTGTCTTCTTTTAATAGATTTATTAAAATCTTTGGCAAGCTAAGTAATGTTTGCTGTGGTCTGGAACAACATGTCACATAAACAACTATCTGAAATGCAGCCAATATTACATACAGATAATGTGTCATGAGACATGCAAAACAAAATTATATACAAAGAGGATACGAGTAAAATAAATTAAATGAGCTCAAATATACCTACAATGATGCAATATGTACATACAGCTAGCCTAAATATCATGTTAACATTGATTAGCTTGCAGTCATGCACTGACCAAATATGCCTGATTAGCACTCCAACAAGTCAATAACATCAACGAAGTGCACCTTTGTGCATTCACGCACAGCATAAAACGTTTGGTGGACAAAATGAGACGAAGAAGGAGTAGAAGATTGTACATGTAAACAAACTGTTTTGTCACAGTTCCACACTATGGTGAGTTCAAGAACCGCCGAAATTAGTAGGACAAAATGATGTTCACCAAATACTGTCATCAGTGAAGCATACACACAAACATATTAAACAGTGGGCTTTCTAACAATTGGGAAGGTTTGTGTCATGTTTGTCCTCAAACAAAAAACACACTAAAACAAAACAAATATTTCCCCCCATCTTTTTCCATTTTCAATCGTTGTTTAAAAATGCTCCAGGAAGCCTCTAGGGCGGCCCTAAAGACCCCCGACCTAAGAGTACCCCAACTTGAGGGTGTTTTGAGATAAGAGCTGTTTCCAATTGTTATGCATTAAGTTGAAGTTATTCCCGTCATTAGTTGGCATAGCAAATGACTTGCGAGCATTAACTTATAGCTCGAGATGCACATGCATTTGTTGAAGACAGTAAGTGTGAAGGACAGTGCTGAGAAGACGGAATGGATGGTATTCATCAAATTCAAGAAATAAATCATCAAAAATAGGACAACTTGGCGAAGCGGTGGGAGCATAGCGCTGTGCTATACTGAAGCAGGACGAGTGTAATGCATTTAAAGTAGTAATCAAAACCGCAAACATTTATCCATGAACATATGGAAAAGCTGCTGATGGTGTATATATATATATATACTGTATATATATATATATATATATATATATATATATATCAGTGATGTGCGGTGAGGCACTGACTTCATCACAGTCAGATTTACAAACATATGAACCCTAAAGAGTATCTTAGTCACCATTTGATTGGCAGCAGTTAACGGGTTATGTTTAAAAGCTCATACCAGCATTCTTCCCTGCTTGGCACTCAGTACCAAGGGTTGGGATTGGGGGTTAAATCACCAAAAATGATTCCCGGGCGCGGCACCGCTGCTGCCCACTGCTGCCCACTGCTCCCCTCACCTCCCAGGGGGTTAACAAGGGGATGGGTCAAATGCAGAGGACAAATTTCACCACATCTAGTGTGTGTGTGACAATCATTGGTACTTTAACTAAACTTTAACTTTACACATACAAACTGTAGCACACAAAAAAGCACATTTAATTAAAAAAACGTTATTATGGTCTTACCTTTACTTATAAGTGCAGTAACAGTGGTGTTCGTGTTGGAGGAGTTGTGAATGAATGAAATATGAAATCTGTGCTGCAGTCTGCAGGTGTACCTAATGTTGTGTCCCTGCAGTCGTTCACGGCTCCTCTGGCGCGAGCATTGTTGTTTTTGCACTTTTTGGCTTCTTGTTAAGTGACTTTTTTTGGGTGGATTCGGTCTTGCACGTGGAGGGTTTGGGTGTGGGTTTTGGTTGGTGTGGCGCTCCCGTCGGGGGGTGCATTCTGCGGCGGGGGTGCATTAACTGGCACCAGGAGGCGGGATTACTGCGAGCCTCACACAGTGCGTCTTTGCAGCAGTTTTATGATTGCTCAGCATAAGAAATACTTTACACACATACAGTTGTTGACAAAATACACTGTACATTATATACCTCAGCTAACTAAACTATGGAAATGTATAATATAGTTCATATAGCAATACGGTCTCACTGCACAGCAGACCAGCAGTTAGCTGAGTCATTGCGCAATCCATGGTGAGGCTCAACTCAGTGACGTGCCTCAACTGGCTGCTCTTCTCAGTATTTGAACGGCAAATGTGAAAATTCAGCGATTTTGAATAAAAAATAATCTAAAACTGGTGAAGTTAAATGGAAAATAACTTTATAGTATAATCACTGGATACATATAACAATTAAAAAAATTTTTTTTCATTTTACATTTTTTTTCTTTCCATGATGGCACGTGAGGCCCCGCCTCACCTGCCTCCCCTGACTGCACGTCACTGATATTTATATATTTGTTTTTTACTTGTGCAATGGGATAATATATTTTAAATAATCGACAGCAGTTTTCCGTTGGTTAAAAGTTCTAAATGTTGGTTTCCTTACGAGACGTTATACCAAAATCTGGGCAAATTTTAGAGTAAAACCAAAGTGTACGAAACCTGAGGTACAACGATACAGAATGAACAGAATTAAGTAAAGGTAAAGGACAAAAGGGAAAGGAGACGCTGCAGGAAGAGATTGTTACTTAGAAACAACTCAATTGTATGTTCTGCACAATCTCTGCAACACTGACTTTGCTCATTCCCTTTATTTAGAGCAGCCAAAGGTATAATATTCTATATCACTGTGGTCAGCCGAGACTTACTGTATATTGTTGTCTCTCCAAATAGGAGAAGAATTAAATGACCAAACCCTGATGTATCATTATATGACTGTCCAGTCCCTGCAGTGTGCATGTACAAAGACTTATAGTGTAGCAATAGAGGCTTCTCCCTTTTTTCTTCCTTTCTTCCACCGCAGTGCGCAGACAGACCGACACGGTGGCCAATAAAATCAAAAGTACAAGAACTCCTGTTGCGCCTCATGGTCACACTAGAAATCAATCACTGATGTACGGGGTCAGCGCTGAAATGATGTCCACAGGACTCCTCTGATCACTCCCTCGCACTCCAGCACCAAAGCAGGCGTCTACATCAATATGACACTGGGAGGGCACTTACTGGACATGAGGTTGCTATTGCCAAAAAGTAATACTGCTGGAGGTCTCGTTTAACAGTGCTCCTTGAGACTCCTGAGCGGCAAAAGGGCAAAGCTGCGAGTGGTCTTTTTGTTTTTTTTTCTTGAAGAAAGGGAGAAAATTGTGTTGACTTTGGAGTCTCCCTTGTTTCTCCTCATCACAGGAGTGAGGGGTCCAGTGATTTTTATTGGGCACACGGCTGACATTTTGATTTCAGCTGTGTGCTTTTGACTTTGATGTCAACCCCTGCAATTTTCCACGCACACACACACACAAAAAGGTCATGGCATGTCGGGGTGGTATGTACAGTATTTACTGTAGCGTCCTGAGAGACCACTCGTGTCCGCGTGTGGGACGTTACAATGGGAACCGTTGGACACACTTTATTGCACGGTTCTCCAAACGGGGACCGGGCGCTATTTGTGGCTTGCAGCTAAACTTTTTGTTTCGTATTCTATTGATACAATTAAAAAAACTGTAAAAAGATTGGGGCGGGGGGGTCAAATTAAGACGGTTTAAGAGTACCTACACCGCCTATCAAAATGCATTATTACAATGGGAACCATCAGACACAATAAATTGCACAGTTGTCCAAACGGGGACCGGGCGCTATTTGTGGCTCGCAGCTCAACTTTTTTTTTCGTATTCTATTGATACAATTTAAAAAACTGTAAAAAGATTGGGGGGAGATCAAATTAAGACTGTTTAAGAGTACCTACACCGCCTATCAAAATACATTATTACAATGGGAACCATCAGACACAATAAATTGCACAGTTGTCCAAACGGGGACAGGGCGCTATTTGTGGCTCGCAGCCAGTGTTGGGTTAGTTACTGAAAACCAGTAACTAGTTACAGTTACTAGTTACTTTATTTCAAAAGTAACTCAGTTACTAACTCAGTTACTTACACCAAAAAGTAATGCGTTACTGTGAAAAGTAACTATTTAGTTACTTCTTCTACTTTTTGTTTTTAAAGCTCCCATTATTATTATCATTTCAGTACTGTTATTGCACTGGAGAATAATACAATCTGTTGATCAACTTGACATACATTTGCATCACTGAACTCTGCTAAGCAATGTGCTCTACATACAACACACAAAGACAAAGATATGTTTCAAAGGGCCAATTTATTTCAGGCCAGAACAAACTGACAAAACAATTTTAAATAGCTGCAACATAACATACATAAGTAACAAACAGCATAATAACACTAACACTAACACTAACCACGTTAAACCCAGATTCCAAACTAACAAAGGTCTTAACTCATTCTCTTTCTATGCCACTTCAATATGGAATCCACTCCCAACAGGTGTAAAATAAAGGGCATCTCTATCCTCCTTCAAAACCGCACTAAAAGAACACCTCCAGGCAACTACAACCCTAAACTAACACCCTCCCTTCCACATAATACCTCTTCGGATTGTAAATAATCAAATGTAGACATGTTTTCTTATACTTTCTGATCTCTCTCTCTGTGTCCACTACTTGCTATACATATCCTACCAAGTCAGTCCTACACTGTTTCAATGTCCATTTCTCTGATGATGCAATTGTTGATGCTGATTGTTGATGACAGAAGTGTTGATACCAACCAAACCTAACCCCCCCCCCCCCCCCCCCCCATATCCCACATCCCGGATTGTAAATAATTCAATGTATATACTCTGATGATTATCTTGTGTGATGACTGTATTATGATGTTAGTATATATTTGATAGTATATATCTGTATCATGAATCAGTGGACGCCGACTTAAACAAGTTGAAAAACTTATTGGGGTGTTACCATTTAGTGGTCAATTGTACGGAATATGTACTGTACTGTGCAATCTACCAGAGGTGTGGACTCGAGTCACATGACTTGGACTCGAGTCAGACTCGAGTCATGAATTTGATGACTTTAGACTCGACTTGACAAAATGTAAAAAGACTTGCAACTCGACTTCGACTTTAACATCAATGACTTGTGACTTCACTTGGACTTGAGCCTTTTGAATTGACATGACTTGACATGACTTGCTACTTTCCCCAAAACCCAAAGATGAAAAAGTTATTCGGGAGCGCTCCGTATTTTTCATTGTGTACTTGTCTATCAGCGTTGCGTGTGTCAGCTGGTGTGCTCTCAGTACAACAGCCAATCAAATTAGATCTACTTTGTTTTCATCACACAGCATTCATCCAATCAAATTGCAGGACAACCAACGAAGAAGACATGTCCAAACCACACGCCAGAGAACAAAAAATGATACCTAAAATAATTTTGTTTGGGTATAAAAATTACGAGGTGGTCAACACAAAACGGTTTGCATGCAACACATGCGTTTCGAAAATGACTGATGGAGAGGCAACAACTTCCAACTTCGTCCGGCATTTGAAGTTGCACAAAGAACGGTAAGTTTTGAATGTAAGATAACGTTTATTGGCTAAGTAACGTGACTTTTATTTGCTGTGTAGTTAAATCAGTGAGGCTGTAAACTCACTGCTAACGTTATAACGTTATTGCAAACACGGGAATCTGTTGCAGTTCACTACCTTATTCATACTTTTTGTTCAGTGATTTTTTTTAAGCAGGGTTACGTTAGTCAATATATCACACGTAACGTTAGACGGCGGTCAGCAGCACCGCGTATTTTAGCCACCTAAAAAAAGACAAAAATAGTAAAATAAAGGTCAGTTAAAATGTATACTATATTATGAATATGTGTACCGTTTTAGCTAACTTTCTGACATACTGTTGGTTGTTTACCTCAGTGGTCCCCAACCACCGGGCCGCGGCCCGGTACTGGTCCGTGGATCGATTGGTATCGGGCCGCACAAGAAATGTTTTTTTTTTCTTTCTTTTTTTAATTAAATCAACATAAAAAACACAAGATACACTTACAAGTAGTGCACCAACCCAAAAAAACTCTCTCCCCCTTTTGTTCTGGGCATTGAACATGAAGACTCTTCCTTCACTGTTCCGAGTGGCCATGAGAGTCTTGGCAGTGCCTGCCTCCAGTGCTCCAGTGGAGCGAGTTTTCAGCCATGGTGGCATCATACTACGCCCCCATCGTGCACAAATGACTGACAGACTCTTGGCTTATTTGGTCTTTTGCAGATGCAATGCAGCATAGGGCCCTGACATATAAAAAGTACAACTTTTTTGTTATGTTCACGTATGTCATGTTTTTTCAATGTTAACACTTTTGTACAAATAAGTACATTTGCACTTTATTTTTCAATGTGTTTGTTCTGTAAAGGAATGAGTTAATGTTTAAAATGACTGGTTAATAGTGCTATTATAAAGTGCAATGTCAGCACAATTTTCTTTCCTGCAATTTAAAATGCACTTGTTTTAATAAATAAATACAGCGTTTGAAAAGCATACACAATCTGTGTTAATATATTAGTCTGTGGTTAAAAGGACTTGAAAGGACTCGAAACTCAAAATGCAGGACTTAGGACTTGACTTGAGACTTTCCAGTCTTGACTTTGGACTTGACTCGGGGCTTGCCTGTCTTGACTCGGGACTTGACTCGGACTTGAGGGCAAAGACTTGAGACTTACTTGTGACTTGCAAAACAATGACTTGGTCCCACCTCTGCAATCTACTAATAAAAGTTGCAATCAATCAATCAACAACATAGCTGTAAAGTTGGCTTCACCTAAGGAAGGCACACGTGACATACACAGAGCCTAACCAGGCAGATTTGAATTGTTGTTTTGGGCAGTAGACGGGATCTTTGATCCAAGACATAACTTACATTTAACTAAAATGTTCTTTTCTTTGTGCTCGACAAAAGAAAAGAAGTGAGAATATCTCATACTTGCCAACCCTCCCGAATTGCAGTGCCTCTCCCCGGGACAACCATTCTCCCAAATTTCTCCCGATTTCCAGCCGGATTTAAGGCACGCCCCTCCAGGTCCGTGCGGACCTGAGTGAGGACAGCCTGTCGTCACGTCCGCTTGGCCAACCAAAAAGTAACCACAGAACACTATACCGTATAGTCGTATAGTGTTCTGTGGTTACTTTTTTGTTGGCCAACGGTTTACGTTGTATTGCGCACCCCCCTCCCCTCCCCACACCCACACACACACACACACACACACACACACACCCACACACACAGAGAGCGCAGAGGAAGAATCAGAAGCATGTCATTGCTTCGCTGCCATAAAACACGATCAGATCCTCAGTTTCTAGCCGATACTACATAAAAAATAACGTAAAATAACGCAGTAACGCATCATGTAGTAACGGTAACTGAGTTACTGAATATAAAAAATAACGCGTTAGATTACTAGTTACCGCCGAAACTAACGGCGTTACAGTAACGCGTTACTTTGTAACGCCTTAGTCCCAACACTGCTCGCAGCTAAACTTTTTGTTTCATATTCTATTGATACAATTAAAAGAACTGTAAAAAGATTGGGGGGGATCAAATTAAGACTGTTTAAGAGTACCTACACCGCCTATCACAATGCATTATTACAATGGGAACCATCAGACACACTATATTGCACGGTTGTCCAAACGGGGACCGGGCGCTATTTGTGGCTCGCAGCTAAACTTTTTTTTCATATTCTATTGATACAATTAAAAAAACTGTAAAAAGATTGAGGGGGGATCAAATTAAGACTGTTTAAGAGTACCTACAACGCCTATCAAAATGCATTATTACAATGGGAACCATCAGACACACTATATTGCACAGTTGTCCAAACGGGGACTGGGCGTTAGGGATGATACTCGAAACCGGTTTTCCCGGTTGTTCGATAAGAAAAGAACCGAGTCCTCGGACTCGAATCCCTTTTTGAGAACCGGTACCCGTTATCGAGACCACTATAGTAAAGAAAAAGAGTTGGTTCTTTATTCGAATCCCTCGGAACGAATCCCGTCCCGACCAGAAATGCTCTTTGAGACATCACAAGAAATGACGTCACGTAGGTCAGTCATTAGGCGCAGATAGGGAAAGCAGGAAAAAAATGGACCGGAAAAAGCGCTCCAAGGTGTAATAAAGTTCAAAACAAAAGGTATAATCCAATGAATAACTTTACTGAGTGATTTGAGCAGGGTACAAACACATGATGAACACTTTTACGATCAACCGGAAACATCGCAACCAGGCTAGCAACGCACCTCCTTTACGGCAGCTGTTGCAACGTTCTTAAAGCAACCGCACCTTATACATATATATACAACATATATGACATGATCTCCCTTTTTTAACTTTTGTTTTTCTTTCCTTGTAAACAAAACAACATCACACTGTATATGTGTTGTCTGTCTAATTATAAATAATGCAGACGAGGCGTGTTGGCTGAGTTCTTGACGTTTACTTTCACAGCGTGCTCATAACCTCATTCTTAGCTGTCGGCGTGACGACATGCAACAACACTTTTCAGGGCTACCGAGCATGCTCGTCACTCCCGTTGCATGCTGGGTAGTGTAGTTGTTATATTCCCTAGCCTAGCTCATAACATCACATCTTTCCCCCTATAAATAAATAGTGTTAACTCAATAAAGTGTATTATTTAGCTTTAACCTTTCATTTTTTAGCATTGTAACCACATTTGCAAACAACTTTTCTCTTCATAGAATTTTCTTTCGATAAAGAAATAAAGTGCAAAAATGTCAAAGCATCATAACAAACAGTTCTGTCAAATAGCAGCAGAAGTGCCCTTTTTGGAGAGCTGTATTATTTTCAATTTTGTGCCCAAGAGCTGATTTTATTTAACACTATATTATTATTCATACACCTATAGTGATCACAGAGACAGGTTGTTTTTGTCTTACTGTCATACTTGCCAACCTTGAGACCTCCGATTTCGGGAGGTGGGGGTGGGGCGTGGTTGTGGGCGGGGAGGTGTATATTGACAGCTAGAATTCACCAAGTCAAGTATTTCATACATATACATATATATATATATATATATATATATACATCCTGAAAATATGCAAACAAAACTGTGTTTAGATAATTGATACTTCAAACTTGCATAAATAAATCTTAAGGAATATAACATAACTTGGCTTCTGAGAGCTTCAAAATGTAATGAATAAAATGCCAAAATTGTTGATAAACAAGCAATTATTTTAATAATTAAATATGGTCATTTTAAATGAATTATTATGATCATTTAAAATTAATTATTTCATATATGTTTATTTTAATGTATAATTCTATGGCTGGATGTAATAAGGCGTCAGAAAAAATACAAATAAAAATACAATTAATTTTGATGTTTTTAGCAAAATATAGTAAAAATGTATTTAGTTTTTTTTTTAAATCAATAAATATATTTATTTTTATGTAAGATAAACATAATAATACAATTTATCTGTAGTCTGGATGATTTAGTTGTTGTCACCCTGTTGTCCTCCCGTCATAAAAAAAGGCTGTCCTCACTCAGGTCCGCATGGAGCTGGAAGGGGCGTGGCCTCCAGCCCCGGCTGAAAATCGGGAGTCTCCCGGAAAATTCGGGAGGGTTGGCAAGTATGGTTACTGTATATATTTGTTTTTCTGAAAAATCCCACTTAATATACTTTGTGTAACAACAGTCAATATTTTTTATTTTATTTCATTTTTTTAGGGGGGTAACAGTCAATATTTATTTATTTATTAGATGGTATTTTTTTCTTATATAATAAAAGTGAGCTTTTGTTAAACCAAATATTGTGTGTTTTTTTCCATATACAACAACTTATATGGACTCGATAAGAGAATCAATAAGGAATCGGTTCGATAAGAGGATTCGATAATAGGCTCAAACTCGATAATTTCTTATCAAACATCATCCCTACCGGGCGCTGTTTGTGGCTCGCAGCTAAACTTTTTTTTAATTTTTCATATCCTAAAGATACAATTAAACACATTGTAAAAACATTGGGGGAGGGGGGGTCAAATTAAGAATGTTTAAGAGTACCTACACCGCGTATCAACATCTAAAATGGTCCGTTTCACCTGGATTTTGGCAAACCTGGCTTCCAATACTTCACTCAACACCGACGTCATCAAAGCTGACCCTAAAATATTCACGCATAGCACCAGCATTTTTAAGTTTCACTTTTGCAACTCATTGCCCGTAACTGTGGAGGGTTCAAAAGACCCTTGATTAAAGTCAAAAGCACACAGCTGAAATCAAAAGGTCAGCCGTGTGCTTTTGACTTTGATGTCAACCCCTGCAATTTTCCACGCACAAAAAGGTCATGGCATGTCGGGGTGGTATGTACAGTATTTACTGTAGCGTCCTGAGAGACCACTCGTGTCGGCGTGTGAGACGTTACAATGGGAAAAGTCGGACACACTTTATTGCACGGTTGGCTATTTGTGGCTCGCAGCTAAACGTTATTTTTCATATCCTAATGATACAATTAAACAAACTGTGGGGGAGGGCGGGTCAAATTAAGAATGTTTAAGAGTACCTACACCGCCTATCAAATTACAAAATGGTCCGTTTCACTTGGATAGCGGCAAACCTGGCTTCCAATACTTCACTCAACACGTACGTCATCAAAGCTGACCCTAAAATATTCACATATAGCACCAGCATTTTTAAGTTCCATTTTGCTTCTCATTGCCCGTAACTGTGGTGGGTTCAAAGACCCTTGGTTAAAGTTGAAACAAGTTTCTAGTTTTAAGACAGGGGGAGACTAAAGTCCTTTGAAATGCTCTAATAAGAACGTATCCATAATGATAACGGTGTATTATTATTAAGATTCCTATTTTCCACTGATGAAAGTCTTATGTATATAATTTAATCTCTACTTTACACTTTAAGGTAAAATAAAACTTGCCATCATATTTAAATGAATAATGACAGGTTATATGATTATTTAAATTCATATTCGGAATTTGTTGTCACTTCTTTAGTAAAAATTATTTTTTTACAAAACAAAACAAAGTAATTTAACCGAACCTAACTTTTTATGGGGGTTTATTTAAATCTGTGTTTTTCAACCACTGTGCCAGACTGAGATACAGTCTGGTGTGCCGTGGGAGATTATCTAATTTCACCTATTTGGGTTAAAAATATTTTTTGCAAACCAGTAATTATAGTCTGCAAATGATGTGTTGTTGTTGAGTGTCTGTGCTGTCTAGAGCTCGGCAGAGTAACCGTGTAATACTCTTCCATATCAGTAGGTGGCAGCCAGTAGCTAATTGCTTTGTAGATGTCGGAAACAGCGGGAGGCAGTGTGCATGTAAAAAGGTATCTAATGCTTAAACTAAAAATAAACAAAAGGTGAGTGCCCCTAAGATAAGACATTGTAGCTTAGGGAAGGCTATGCAGAACAAAACTAAAACTGGACTGGCTACAAAGTAAACAAAAACAGAATGCTGGACGACAGCAAAGACTTACTGTGGAGCAAAGACGGCGTCCACAATGTACATGACAATCAACAATGTCCCCACAAAGAAGGATAAAAACAACTGAAATATTCTTGACTGCTAAAACAAAGGAGATACAGGAAATATCACTCAAAGGAAGACATGAAACTGCTACTGAAAAATACCAAAAAAAGAGAAAAGCCACCAAAATAGGAGCGCAAGACAAGAACTAAAACACTACGCACAGGAAAACAGCAATAAACTCCAAATAGGTCAGGGCGTGATGTGACAGGTGGTGACAGTACACCTACTTTGAGACAAGAGCTATAGTGATGCATGCTTGGTTATGGTTTAAAGTCATATACAACACTTGCGACAACGACTTTTTACTGTCAACTGAGTTTCGTTTTTTAATGATTTCTGCTGGTGGTGTGCCTCCGCATTTTTTCAACGCAAAAAATGTGCCTTGGCTCATAAAAGGTTGAAAAACACTGATCTAGATATGCTGTTAATTTTACATGTGTTTTAAAGAAAATGTTTTCAACCAATTCCATGCAATAATTATTTTTTTTTAGTGCATGTAACCATACCAAGTGTGTGAGATGTTGGGTTTGGGGTGGGATGCCGGGCACTAGGAGTCTTGTGTATGGGGACCCAGAATTTGATTCTACACCCCTGCTAATTTTAACACTCATAACAATAAATGTACAGTTTGTGGCCTAATGTATAAATACAAAACTGAGACACAAAACATTTGCACTGTATTGCTTTGACCTTTTTTTACAACCATTCTGTTGGATCTTTTAAATCAGTAATAAGTAAGAAGATATAAGTAAGGACTTTACACTACTTTATATTAGAAATGTCAACAGCGGAGGATGGATGTCCCATAACAAAAAGATAGAGAAAAAGAAGAAGCTTATGGACTACAGTGTCAGCACCGACTACAAAGGCAGACGCGCACACATTTTCAGGACTTATGCAGATTCCAAATACAGATCGGCAAGTACCAGACGGTAAAAGTTGCTTTTGCCTAATATTGCGAAACAAAACGTACTAAAACATTTTTAAAGACTTTTGAGCGCCGTGTGTAATGTTCTATATTTTCAATAGAACATTTTGGTGTTGTTAAATTGAGTCATATTGCAGTCAACACATATCTCTTATGTGTGACTGCCATCTACTGGTCACACTTATCATTAGACCATGTACCAAATAGAATAGCTTCGTGGTCGGTAAGCACAACCAAAATTATTCCGTACATTAGGCGCACCGTATTATAAGGCGCACTGTCGAGTTTTGAGAAATGAAAGGATTTTAAGCGCACCTTTATTGTCCAAAAAATACGGTAGTTCTAGATAAATGATCAAAACAAAACACCTCACAAAGAATGATGTTATATTCGTTAAAGCAGGACAATAATTTAAGGATTTAAAAAAATAAAGAATATAAAACGCTCTCTGCGTCCTTTAATTGTTCACTATGCAGCTCTCCTTGGAACAAGTCAAGATTGTATTAACATCCCGTCTCGTCTTCCAGGCCCTTCTTTGACCTTTTAGCTATGAACTGAATCCTTTGGTGGTTTAAGATGCTTTTAAACTTGCGCTGCTGCAGTGGAGTTTCTGGAGTAAACACGGGGGAATTCCCATCATGCATTGTGGGAGAGCAGCGAGTTTACGCAAGCAACCAGGGAGAGAGCCTGGCATCCTAAACAGCAGCTCTGCTTTGCTCATTCATAGGCTGGCTTCATTCACATGTGACGTGGTGCAACGCTCCGGTGCCAAACTTCTGCAAAACCGAACCGTGCCACGTGTTTTTTTTTTTTGTTCTCTCTTTTGTTTTGTTTTTTCTTTTTCTCCCTCCTGCATGTGGAAGCAATTTTTGCTTTGTTAATATGAGTATTATTTTAATTGTGGCAATTATAGGTTAAACTGTTCGACCACTTGCGAGGTGCTGACCAGCTTTTGACAATAAGACAAGCTGACTTTTTAAATACTTGTCTTCACCTTCAAATGGAGAAGGCCTCACATATTCGCATCATATACATATGAGTGGATATCAGGATGAGATTGCTCATAACTCCTAAGAGGTGCTAGAGACATACAGTATATCATTTTCAGTCCCTTTTGGCTTTGTTAAAAGCATTCATTTTTAAATGTGTAAACTCTTATGACAAAAATATCCCATTGAAAACATTGGAAAGTATTTTTTTGTCATCCAACTTTTATCTTAACACTAACTAATGCAATTATTTGTGTTAACATTTCGATTAACATTACTGCCCTTTTATTTTCGGTTTTCAGATTTGTCCAGCAGATGGCGCTACTTTTTCCCCATTCAAAGCATACAGCAAAATTATACGGCGTTTATTATTCAATTGCTAGAGGGCCTTACTACTGCGATGATTAATGTGTGTCACTGTTAATGTTGTTTAAATAGTTGTTTAAATTCTGAAGTCTAACCCTAAACCCCTTTTAAAATCTCCTGAAATATGATTAATATTTGTATTTAAGTATTTCAGGTTGAAGTAGTTGACTTGTTTAAAAAATATAACTTAAAACATTTACATAATGAAAAAACTAATGATTATAATACATATATATATATATATATATATATATATATATATATATGCAGCACAGGCCAAAAGTTTGGGCACACCTTCTCATTCACAACACAACTGATGGTTCCAACCCCATTGATAAAGCAAGAAATTCCACTAATCAACCCTGATCAGGCACACCTGTGAAGTGAAGACCATTTCAGGTGACTACCTCTTGAAGCTCATCGAGAGAATGCCAAGAGTGTGCAAAGCAGTAATCAGAGCAAAGGGTGGCTATTTGATGCCTTCAGTGGCAATCTACAATGTAAATAGTCATAAAAATAAAGAAAACACATTGAATGAGAAGGCGTGTCCAAACTTTTGGACTGTACTGTATCTGTGTGTATATATATATATATATATATATATATATATATATATATATATATATATATATATATATATATATATATATATATATATATATATATATATATATATATATATATATACATATACACATATATACATATAGACATATATACATATATATATATATATATATATATATATATATATACACATATATACATGTATACATATATATATATATATATATATATATATATATATATATATATATATATATATATATATATATATATATATATATATATACGTGTGAGTGTGTGTGTGTGTGTGTGTGTTTGTTTTCAATCCGACACTGTATATTGATGGTTATAAGTGAGCATGAACTCGTTAGTTGCTGTCCCAATGATATTTGCGTTGTCCCAGTCCACGATGTGGTTATTTATTGTGCAATGATCTAATATGACTGATTTTAAGATTTCCTGTCCCGATTTTTGTATTAGGCTCCTTGTCAACCTTCCAGTTGTTTCTTTCTCATATTCTTCCCCATCTTCTTTCTTTCTTGTGTTGAACGTCCTGCCTGTTTTCCCATTGTATGTTTTTTTCTGCCCGATTCACACAGGATTTCGTAAATGGCATTGCATTTTTTTTCATCCTGCTCTATTTTGTCCCTAGGATTTGGATGAGGGCGCATTTTTTTAATTTTTTTAATTTATTTTTTATTTTTATTTATTTTTTTCCCCAAGATGGCGGCGCGCACAGACGCAGCGGCTTACGGCTCTCCATTTCAGTGCTCTTTCTTCCTTCTTTTCTTCTTCTTTTTCCTTTTGTGCACCACCTGTACTGCAAACACCCGGTACACCCGCCAGTCACTCTTGGATATCGGTAACTCGCACCAGATATCTGTTTCGAGCGACTTTCACCACGAGCACAACATCCCAGATGACATAGCGAGAGCACAGGGCTCTCCGTGGTTTGTTGTCGGGTCTGGGAGACGGCGCAGACGGAGGAGGGAGAGGAAGCAGAAGCGTGGCCGCAGGTCCGGCGTCTTGCTCAGGCTTAGGAAACAACCTCACAAGCCACCTCTACCGAGCCTGTTCCTCTCTAATGCCAGATCCCTTGTACAGAAGATGGACGACCTGGAGTTACAACTTGCTGGAAACCGCTATGTTCGGGACTGTTGTGCTATGATTATCACCGAAACCTGGCTTCACCCGGAAATACCCGATGCTAGCATGCAGCTAGCCGGACGCACTCTGCTCCGCCGGGACAGAACTAAGGACTCCGGTAAGAGCAGAGAAGGGGGGCTCTGTATCTACGTGCATGAGAACTGGTGCAACAACGGGACAATCACTGAACAGCACTGTTGCCCGGACGTGGAGTACATGTCTGTTAGATGTCGGCCTTTTTTTTCTCCCGAGAGAGCTGTCTGTTGTTATCATCACGGCTGTGTATATTCCACCGGACGCCAAAGTAAACACAGCGCTCTCTCTTCTGCTGAACACCGTCAACGAACAGCAGCGGGCCCACCCCGACGGTGTTCATATCATAGCAGGGGATTTTAATAAGGCCAATCTGAAGACTGTACTCCCTAAGTTCTACCAGCACGTGAAGTGTTCTACAAGGGGCAAGAACACCCTGGACCACGTGTATACCAACATAAAGCACGCGTACAGAGCTACACCCCTCCCCCAGCTTGGACAGTCAGACCATCTTTCCCTCCTGCTCTCTCCTACCTACACCCCCATCAGACGCCAGGCCAGGCCTATCACAAAGACTGTTATGACCTGGCCTGACGATGCACTCCCCAAACTTCAGGACTGCTTCCAACACACAGACTGGGACCTCTTCCAACAACAGGAGCTGGAGACAGCCACAGGAACGGTGCTGGACTACATAAAGTTCTGCATCGGGAATGTGACTGTGGAAAAAACCATCCCGGTTTACCCCAACAAGAAACCCTGGATGACCAGCCAGGTCCGCACACTCCTCAGGGCCCGCGACGCAGCCTTCAGGTCAGGGGACAGGGCACTGTACAGTGTTGCTAGAGCCGACCTGAAGAGAGGGATTAAAAAAGCAAAGGCGGACCACAGGAGGTGCATAGAGTCCCATCTGTCCAGCAAAAACTCACGGGAGGTGTGGCGGGGCATTCATGACATCACGAACTTCAGAGGCTGCAATATGACAACTGCGGATCAGAGTGCGACACTGGCAGAGGAGCTTAACTGTTTCTTTGCCCGTTTCGAAACCCCCCAGCGACACTCATCTGCTCCAGCCCTGCCCCCGCCCCCACCGGGCTCCGGCGCCACTCCACTCACTGTACAGGAGCACAGTGTCAGACGAGTGCTCCTGGCTGTGAACCCCAGGAAGGCTACCGGACCAGACGGAGTACCTGGAAAGGTGCTCAGGACGTGCGCCCACCAGCTCGCTCCCCCCCCTCACCAGGATCTTCAACCTCTCCCTGGCTCAGGCAGTCATCCCATCCTGCCTGAAGTCATCTACAATAATCCCGGTGCCGAAGAAGTCTCCCATCACCAGCCTGAATGATTACCGACCAGTGGCCCTCACTCCGGTAATCATGAAGTGCTTCGAGCGACTTGTTCTCCAGCACATCAAGGACCATATCCCTCCAGACTTCGACCCCCACCAGTTCGCATACCGGGCGAACAGGTCCACAGAGGACGCCATCGCTGTTGCTCTCCACTCTGCTCTGAACCACCTGGAGCAGCAGCAGAGCTACGTCCGGATGCTCTCTGTGGACTATAGCTCTGCCTTCAATACAATAATCCCGGACAGACTCTGCAATAAACTGGACACTCTTGGCCTCCCCCCTCTCACAAACGCCTGGATAAGGGACTTCCTAACGGACCGACCCCAGAATGTGAGACTTGGCCCGCACCTCTCATCCTTCCGCACGCTGAGCATCGGCTCCCCACAGGGCTGTGTGCTGAGCCCCCTCCTCTACTGCCTTTACACCCATGACTGCAGTCCGGCCCACAGTGACAACCTTACCGTCAAGTTTGCCGACGATACCACAGTGGTCGGGCTCATCTCCAGGGGTGACGAGGCTGCCTACAGAGAGGAGGTCCTGAAGCTGACGGCCTGGTCTTCGGAGAACAACCTCGCTCTCAACACCAGCAAGACCAGAGAGATCATTGTCGACTTCAGGAGGAGCAGCACCGACCCTGCCCCCCTCTACATCAACGGCGAGCGTGTAGAGAGGGTCCACACCTTCAGGTACCTTGGAGTCCACATCTCTAATGACTTCTCCTGGACAGTCAACACCACATCAATCATCAAGAAGGCTCAGCAGCGGCTACACTTCCTTAGAGTCCTCGGGAAGTACAACCTGAAGCCTGACCTGCTGCTGACCTTCTACCGCTCGTCCATCGAGAGCCTGCTGACCTACTGTATTACGGTAAGGTACGGCAGCTGCACTGCAGCAGACAGGGAGAGGCTGCAAAGAGTGGTCAAGACGGCTCAGAAGATCATCGGCCGCCCTCTCCCCTCTCTGACGGACATCTACACCTCCCGCTGCCTCAACAGAGCCAGTGCCATCATCAAAGACAGCACCCAAACTGGCTCTGACCTGTTCCACCGGCTGCCTTCTGGGAAGCACTACAGGTGCATTAAAACCAAAACAAACAGGCTAAAGAACAGCTTCTTCCCCAGGGCCATAACCATCCTGAACGGACTGCCCCATTGTCCCTCATAACTGCCTTCTCTTCGGTGCAATAACCCATTCCACCAACCACCCTGTTTTTGTTTTGTTTTTTCATGTATATATTCATTTCACACCATATTCATTGCACTTCTACATTTTTTAAATTTTTATATATTTGCACATTGTTTTTCTAGCATGCACACATCGCACTGTATGGAATGGCCTCAATCTCGTTACCTTGCGTAATGACAATAAAGCCGATTCTGATTCTGATTCTGATTCATTCATGGTGTCTCAAACCTGGGAATCTCTCCTCTAATCAAGCAGGTAGGTTTGACAGGCGTGCCTGGTTGGCCACGCCTCTAAGAACAGCTGACGGGTGACACGTCGCATTGGTCAAGTGGCCCCTTTGAAGAAGACTGCAGATGACATAAGCATTTAAGTCCCATCTTAAAACTCATTTTGTTACGGCTCAGGCTCCTGCCAACGCCGCTCATCCGTCTGTGCGCACCTCGGGACACGCCCACGGGTGCGCACATCCAGGGACGCGCCGCGCGCGTCCCCGCCCTGCAGCAGCCACCAGCTGCAATCACTCCCCGCCAATCTACACTCCTGGGTCTGATGAGGGCAGGCTCAATAAAGGACCAGTGGACCCAAGGATCGGCGCGGGAACTTAGTTTTCTCATGGTGTACCGTAAGGCTTATGATCTCTCTCTGTCTCTCTCTCTCTCTGCGTGTTTTCCCTCGTGTCTGACATCCTTGTTTGTTCTCCCGTGCCTCCGCAGTGTTTACCTTCCGTTGCCCTGGATTTTGACTGCCTCCTTTGTTTCCTTGACTCCTCGCTTGCCCCTGGACTTTGACGCCTCTCTCTCGCCCCGGATCACCTGCCTGCCCCATGGACTGCCTCGTTTGCTCTCTTCAACACTTGGTAACACACTTCAGCTAACTACACACATAGTCTTACACCACACACTCTTGTATTCTAGTTCACACTTCATTTCCTTAGTTCAGTAGTATTGTTTATTATTATTTATATATATATATATATATATATATTGACTATATATATAATAAATAATTGTATATACTGCCCCCTGGTGTCTGTTTGCCGTCACCTCCTCTCAGTAAACCATAACACATTTATATACTCTAGCCTTTAAATAGAACCCCCTTTTAGACCAGTTGATATGCCGTTTCTTTTCTGCTCTGCCCCCCTCTCCTTCGTGGGGTTCGGTGGCCACGGATGAAGCGCAGGCTGTCCAAAGTCGGGACCCGGGATTGACCACTCGTCTGTGCATCAGTTGGGGACGTCTCTGCGCTGCTGACCTGTCTCCGCTCGGGATGATTTCCTGCTGGCCCCACTATGGACTGGACTCTCACTATTATGTTGGATCCACTATGAACTGGAATCTCACTATTATGTTGGATCCACTATGAACTGGACTCTCACAATATTATGCTAGATCCACTCGACGTCCATTGCACCGGTCGACCGGGGGCGGGGGGTCCCACATCTGCGGTCCTCTCCAAGGTTTCTCATTGTCCCATTGGGTTGAGTTTTTCCTTGCCCTGATGTGGGCTCTGAGCCGAGGATGTTGTTGTGGCTTGTGCAGCCCTTTGAGACACTCGTGATTTAGGGCTATATAAGTAAAAATTGATTGATTGATGACAGTGTAAACACGGCAGGTAAAAATACCAATAATATCTCCGTGCATTGTCCCTTCAATTAAAGACTAAACTAACTTGTACAAATTAGCCAACTGATGAACCGAACCTTCATTTACCCCAAAGTTGATCAATGCAATTTGATGAGAGGCATCTTTATTTAGAACTGCAGTGTGCAGTCAGGCCACTACCACATTTGGTCTTGTTTCGCCGAGACACCGCATAACTCACGCGGAACATAACTTACGCTGTGACAAATCCGATTATGATGGGCAGCAAAAACTCCCTAAATTTTTTGGGAGTCCAACTGTTTGCTGGCTAACCTCTCTGCGGTTTCTTCTTTCGGTGACCTCTAAATCACAACAGAGGCAGGCAGCTGAGGAGTCACGGTAAAACAACGCCGTACCACCCTTGATGGATCGTCTCGCCTTCTCGCCATGCGTGAAACAGGACCGCTAAAGCAAATTCTTCATCTGCTCCACCTAAAGAGGGAGGGAGGCTCCCTGCGAGAAAGAATTCCGGGCGACTCGTTTATGTATTAGAGGTCTTTGTGAGAAAGTGGTAATTGTCCACATTCCGAGTTTCGAGATGTAAACTATGCGACCGTCAGCCGTGAACAAGGCAGCTGCTTGCAATTTGTGCAGGAGATAATAATCAGGCTGCATGCAAAGCAACGTTTCTTCTGTCAGGCTTCAGGTCCATGCCATGCAGGATGGAGACCTTTAAATGGAACTTCAGAGTCAAGGGTGTCCAAAGTTCTTCCACCAACAGCCTCCTGCTAAAAAAATTAAAAGATTATTGCTCACAAAAGATGCTAAAATTAATCCAATGCAGGTATGCTGTTTATATATAGTAAGAACAATCATTTGTTTTTCATTAAAATATGTACCTAATTAATCAATGTCTTCATGATCCAAATACTGATATAATAATATATATTAATGATATAAAATATGATTTAAGTATTGTACTTACTACGTAAGTATCAACTGTTTTCACTGCTGGACTAGAAAGAGGTTCCGCAGCTTCTGAAGCAGAACCTCCAGGTTCTGTAACAGCTTCTTCCCTCAGGCCATAAGACTCTTGAACGCATCATAATTAAATAATCCACTCAACTCCCCCCAAAATGGATTAACTCGCTGGAATAAAAAAGACAATATAAAATACATCCATAAATGTGGACGCATGTGGAAAAGTGCAATATATTTATCTGTAAAGTAATCTATTTATTTATTTATAAATATTTATATATATTTATTTATTTTATGTATATATTTATATTATATATATATATATATATTTATTTATTTATATATGCACCTTTGTTTTTATCCTGCACTACCATGAGCTTAAGTAACGAAATTGCGTTCTTATCTGTGCTGTAAAGTTCAAATTTGAATGACAATAAAAAGGAAGTCTAAGTCTAAGTCTAAGTCTAAGTCTAAGTACTTTTTATTCCTTTTTTTTTTTAAATTTGAAAATTAACAAATATTTCAATGAGTTAAAATAAATCATTGTCAAAAATGGACTGCAAAATTATTTTTTCATAAAAATGTTTTACCTAATTAATCAATGTCTTGATGATCCAAATACTGATACAATAATATGTATTAATTATATAAAATTATTTAAGTATCGTACTTTTTTAAAACTTTTTTTTAATTTAAAAATTAGCAAATATTTTAATCAGTTAAAATAAATAATTGTAAAAATGATCCATCCATCCGTCTATGTTCTACCGCTTGTCCCTTTTGGGGTGGCAGAGGGGGCTGGAGCCTATCTCAGCTGCATCCGGGCGGAAGGCGGGGTACACCCTGGACAAGTCGCCACCTCATCACACGGCCAACACTGATAGACAGACAACATTCACACTCACATTCACACACTAGGGATAATTTAGTGTTGCCAATCAACCTATGCCCAGGTGCATGTCTTTGGAGGTGGGAGGAAGCCGGAGTACCCGGAGGGAACCCACGCAGTCACGGGGAGAACATGCAAACTCCACACAGAAAGATCCCGAGCCCGGGATTGAACCCAGGACTACTCGGGACCTTCATATTGTGAGGCACATGCACTAACCCCTGTTTCACCGTGCTAAAAATGATAAACTGCTTAAATGTGTTTTTCATAAAACATTTTTTTTACCAAATTAATCAATCTCTTGATGATCCAAATACTGATTTAATCAGAAATATTCATATAATATAATTTAAGTATCGTAGACCATTGGTAACCTCTTTTTTTTTACTCTTTTTTTTTTTTTTAAATATAAAAATAAACAAATATTTCAATCAGTTAAAATAAATTATTGTCAAAGATGATGGACTGCTAAATGTGTTTTTCATAAAAAATTGTACCTTATTAATTAATGTCTTGCTGATCCAAATATTGATATAATAACATATATTATTTATATAAAATATGATGTAAGTATTGTAGACAATAGATTACTTTTTTTGAAACTTTTTTTTAATTTTATTTAAAAATTAACATTTATTTAAATCACATTTAAAATACATTATTGTCAAAGATGATGGACTGCTAAATTTGTTTTTCATTAAATAAAGGGTACCTAATGAATTACTTTCTTTATGATCCAAATACTGATATACTAATAAATATTTATATGATATAATTTAAGTATCGTAGACAATGGATTACTTTTTTTTAAACTTTTTTAAATTTTATTTAAAAGTTAACAAATATTTAAATCAGTTTAAATGAATTATTGTCAAAGATGATGGACTGCTAAATGAGTTTTTCATTAAAAAGGGTACCTAATGAATTCATTTCTTGATGATCCAAATACTGATATAATAATACATATTTATATAATATAATTTAAGTATCGTAGACAATGGATTACATTTTTTAAACTTTTTTTTTAAATTTAAAAACTAATAAAATATTTCAGTCAGTTAAAATGAATTATTGTCAAAGATGATGGACTGCTAAATTTGTTTTTCATTAAAAGAAGGTGCCTAATTAATTAATTTCTTGATGATCCAAATAGTGATTTAATAATATATATTCATTATAACAAAAATTATATAAGTATTGTACACAATGGATGTATTTTTTTAACTTTTTTTTTCTATTTAAAAATGGACAGATATTTCGATCAGTTAAAATTAATTATTGTTAAAAATGTCGGACTGCTATTTTTTTTAAAGTGATTTAAGTCACAATTTTATTAAAGACCTGCTTGCTTGACACTTTCAGTAATTAGCATGCTAACTGTTAGCCTGATAGCATTTGTTAAGCTATTTTGCTCAAGTCAAAATGCAATTACAGAGGCCCTTAAATGTGTAGACTTAATTGGTCTTTTTTTTTACCTTTTCCATTTAAATGTATTTTATTTACAAAAATCACACAGAATGTTATCAATCTAAAATAAACAAGGTTTGTGCCCCAATTGACCCTTGTGCCAAATTTTGCACACCCTTTCCTTAGGTGACGCAACATTGGACCCCTTTTTGCTAATCCAAAAAATTAATATTTGCCTGATCGTCTTTTCTTGCTGAGGCTGCTCCATTTAAAGGCCTACTGAAAGCCACTACTACCGACCACGCAGTCTGATAGTTTATATATCAATGATGAAATCTTAACATTGCAACACATGCCAATACGGCCGGGTTCGCTTACTAAAGTGCAATTTTAAATTTCACGCGAAATATCCTGCTGAAAACTTCTCGGTAAGATGACGTTTGCGTGGGAATTCACGGATTGTAGAGGACATTTTGAGACAGCATGGTGGCCAGCTATTAAGTCGTCTGTTTTCATCGCAAAAATCCACAGTATTCTGGACATCTGTGTTGGTGAATCTTTTGCAATTTGTTCAATGAACAATGGAGACAGCAAAGAAGAAAGCTGTAAGTGGGAAGTGGTGTAATGCGGCAGGTGTTGTGCTGGTTAACGCACCCCCTCCGTAGAATGCACCCCTTGACTGGTGTGCCGGATAACACAGCCGGTGTTTCATTGTTTACATTCCCGGAAGATGACAGTCAAGCTTTACCATTGGCCTGTGGAGAACTGGGACAACAGAGACTCTTACCAGGAGGACTTTGAGTTGGATACGCAGACGCGGTACCGTGAGTACGCATGCAGCTGCGGCTTCCAAACATTTGATCGCTTGCCTGTACGTGCGTGCCGCTATGTGCATGTCACGTACGTAACTTTGGGGACTTTGGGGAAATATATGTGCTGTATGAACTTTGGGGAGGTGAACGGTACTTTGGGCTGTGGGATTGAGTGTGTTGTGCAGGTGTTTGAGTTGTATTGGCGGGTTATATGGACGGGAGGAGGGAGGTGTTTGTTATGCGGGATTAATTTGTGGCATATTAAATATAAGCCTGGTTGTGTTGTGGCTAATAGAGTTTGTGTTTATTTACTGTTTTAGTCATTCCCAGCTGAATATCAGGTCCCACCCGCCTCTCACAGCATCTTCCCTATCTGAATCGCTCCCACTGCCCTCTAGTCCTTCACTCTCACTTTCCTCATCCACAAATCTTTCATCCTCGCTCAAATTAATGGGGAAATCATCGCTTTCTCGGTCCGAATCGCTCTCGCTGCTGGTGGCCATGATTGTAAACAATGTGCGGATGTGAGGAGCTCCACAACCGGTGACGTCACGCGCATATCGTCTGCTACTTCCGGTAGAGGCAAGGCTTTTTTATCAGCGACCAAAAGTTGCGAACTTTATCGCCGATGTTCTCTACTAAATCCTTTCAGCAAAAATATGGCAATATCGCAAAATGATCAAGTATGACACATAGAATGGACCTGCTATCTCCGTTTAAATAAGAAAATCGCATTTCACTAGGCCTTTAATCAGGCAAAGTGTGATGGATGACTTTTGAGAAAGACTTTTGAGGCAGCGAGTGATTCATCACTACGAGACACGTCGCAAAACCCGAGAGCAAACAGAATAATAAGACAAACACGAGCAACGACAAGCTCTCAAAAGCTGCTATGGCAAACATCCCGACGTCCTCCACACGCGGCAGCATCCCACCCGCTGATTTATGGAGCGGGCCTCCCTGTGCACACATGGTCACCTCATGAACAGCTGAGTGAGATGTTTGATTGGTTGTCATAGAGTGGCTGTCTTTTCATTGGCGCTCTATTCTTACACCAATGATCCAGTTTCATGTGGGTCAAATTGATGCCTCTGCTCTGCTCCCACAGCAGTGCCAATGTTTCCAGGAAACTCTGGTGTTTCTCCAGCGATGGCAGTGACACTTTCAAAGACATCATCCACCTCAAGTCTTCCAATTGATGAATAATTTGTGTAAGAACACTCAATCATGCAGGTCAGCCTGGGATGTGTTCACATTTTGCAACCAATTTCCTACGGGAAATAATGGAAATACAAGTAGTCTGTTCTAGGGTCAAACTGTCGCCATCAGCAAACATTTATTAACTGCACAGACACATTTAGGTAGTATTTTTACACGTAAACGGGAATCACGATACAACAAACAAAACACAACTTGTGTGATAATATGCAGCATGTTCTTCTTCTCTTAGGTTCTTCTTCATGGAAAATGTTGATGTGACGTCATCATACTTACATATTTCATAACACACTTGCATAACACACACACACACACACATATATATATATATATATATATATATATATATATATATATATATATATGGTAACACTTTAGTATGGGGAACACATATTCACCATTAATTAGTTGCTTATTAACATGCAAATTAGTAGCATATTGGCTCTTAATTAGTCATTATTAAGTACTTATTAATGCCTTATTCTGCAAGGCCTTATTATACAAGCAGTAAGCCATTAACTAAGAGTCTTCCCTCAATAACCTCAGAATTATTGCTTATTAGTAACCCTAACCCTAACCCTTATATGTTCCCCAAGTGTCCAAATAACTCTAAATGAAATCTTTGTTACTTTAATAAGCAACTAATTAATGGTGGATATGTTCCCCATACTAAAGTGTTACCATATATATATATATATATATATATATATATATATATATATATATATATATATATATATATATATGTGTACACATATATACATATATGTATATGTATATGTATGTATGTATATATATGTATGTATATATATATATATATATATATATATATATATATATGTATGTATGTATGTATGTATGTATATGTGTATATATATATATATATATATATATATATGTATGTATGTATGTATATATGTATGTATGTATGTTTAATTGGTTGAAATTAATTGAAATATAATTATTTCATCATTGGCCCCACAAAACAGCACACTTTCAGTGCATTTTAAAAAGTATTGTATAAGAACAATACAATAGAATATACTACAAACAACTTCAGTAGTTTTATGAAGCAATGTCAAAAAAATAAACATCATCAACCTTGGAGAGTGGACTTCTACAGTGTCTCCTTCCTGTTGCTTGTCCATCAAACACACCATCAGCAGCTTTTCTACATATTCAGGTTAGAACTTGTTTGGACGTCCTTTTATTCTGCTTCAGTATGGTGCAGAAAAGCAGTGCTACACTCAAAACTGCTTATGATTTATTTTTTTATATCAATGAATATCACCTACTTCATCTTCTCAGCACTGTCCTTCAGGCTTGTACTTTCTTTATTTCCATGGTTGAAAAAACAAAGATATGTCCATCACTAGCTATAAGCTAATGCTAGCTAGTAAGACTGGATGTTTTCATCGGCTCTTATTGTGAAATTCATGACACAATCTAGCGATGGGCTAAAGTGCATCAGTTAGTGGAGAGACAGCTGGTATCCCGAAAAAACTCGGAATCTGGCACTTGTATCCTGAAGTACCACTGTGTATTCCTCTCTTATGTTCTCTGTACCCCACTTGAAGTTATTTTGGAAACAAAAAAATAAAACAAAAAAAGGCAAAGTAAAAGCAAAACATATGCAGAGTTCATCTGTTTATAATCATCTCAAGTCATCAGTGATGGCAGGTCGAAAGTCTCCATTTTGTATAACTTCAGAGCAAAATTATTGTTTTAAAGGTTCTACTTTTGTATATTTCTAAATCAGAACTATGCAAAAATAGTCCGTACATTTAGGGCCTGATCTACTAACGGTTTGTGTGTATTGAAACGCGTGCAAACTTGACAGCGCGTACAAAGCTGATCTACCAAGAGGATTGTGTCTCTTAAATGAGCAGACCGAGAGCGCAATTCATTTATTGTATCTGTCTTCATGTACAGTAGGAAGGGGATTCATTTAGCCCCATTGGTCCCGGATTACCTGACACATGAAACGTGATGGGTGGGGGTGGTGTTTCGGAGCAGTAGAGTGTTGCATATCTTAAAATGTGTTTTGTGGCAATCCCAACTTTGAACACAGCGTCAGTTGCTGTATAGACTGTCGCTTTCCATAATTTTCTGCAGACTGCATGGAAAATGATTAACCCCCCTTCTCGTTCTTCCTCTCCCATGAGATCCACCTAGGAATGGAGCCATATGAATCCCCTCCCTACTATATATGCAGAATACATGCTGGTTGTCAGAATGCCCAAAATACCAGGAGGAGAAGATACAAATATAGTTATTCCGAATCCATAACATGTTTTTTTCAAAACTGCGGTCTCCGTTGTGCGTCTTTGTTTTGCAAGTCTGGAATATTTGTGCAAGCTGGCACAGTTACGCACAAATGGCTGTGTAGAAGGAAGGCGATTGCGCCCCGAGACAGAATATCTTGTCTGTGTGCATGTCAACTACAGATGTCCGATAATATCGGCCGATAAATGCGTTAAAATGTAATATCGGAAATTATCGGTATCGTTTTTTTTATTATCAGTATCGTTTTTTTTTAAGTTTTTTTTTATTAAATCAACATAAAAAACACAAGATACACTTACAATTAGTGCACCAACCCAAAAAACCTCCCTCCCCCATTTACTACACTCATTCACACAAAAGGGTTGTTTCTTTCTGTTATTAATATTGTGGTTCCTACATTATATATCAATATATATCAATACAGTCTGCAAGGGATACAGTCCGTAAGCACACATGATTGTGCTCCACTAATAGTACTAACCTTTAACACTTAATTTGACTCATTTTCATTAATTACGAGTTTCAATGTAACTGTTTTTATATTGTTTTACTTTCTTTTTTATTCAAGAAAATGTTTTTCATTTATTTATCTAATTTTATTTTATTAATTTTTTTAAAAAGTACCTTATCTTCACCATACCTGGTTGTCCAAATCAGGCATCATAATGTGTTAATTCCACGACTGTATATATCGGTTGATATCGGTATCGGTTGATATCGGTATCGGTAATTAAAAGAGTTGGACAATATCGGAATATCGGATATTGGCAAAAAGCCATTATCGGAAATCCCTAATGTCAACATATTTGGACTGTCAAAAATAAAAACATTAGACATATCCTCTATTCAGCAATATTATAATTGTGCGAAAGCTCCAAAACATTCACACAATTATTCATCTATTTAATAATATTCTTCTTCTTCTCCAGATGTTGGCGCGCTATGCCTTCCACATTTTTAATCCGATTCAAACCGTTCCAACTTTAAACTGTTCAGCCTACTTGGGAATCGCGGGCTTTCCCTTGACAAATTTGAAAAATTCCCAGTTTACCCAGAATTCCAGGTTTTCTGGGACATTTTTCCCATTCAAAATGAATTGGCCATTTTTCAAACTTCCAACTTTTCCACATTTTTCAATTGATTAAAACCATTCCACCTTCAACATATTCCACTCATCCTGGAAATTCAAACTATAATTTTTCCAAGTTCCAAAAATTCCAGGAATTCACAGAATTCCCTTTTTTGACAGTTTTTTCAACCCACTTTAACCGTTCTACTGTCAAAACAGTCCTCTTAATCAGGACAAAAAACAAAAATTCCCGGTTTTCCCTAAATTCCTGGAATTCCCTAATACCATTTCTCAATTAAAAATGTTACTACTTCAACATTTCTTGACCGATTTGAAAAATTCTAACACCAACCATTTCAACAAATTCAGCACTTTCAAGTCTTTTAACATTTTCAAAGAAATTCAGACATTTCCAGAAGTTCCGACATTTCCATGAAATTTCAATTGAAATGAATGGGACATTTTTCAGAGTTCCACAACTCCCACATTTTTCATCTGATTCAACGTGTTCCGACTTAAAAATATTCAGCCTGTTTAGGAATTGTGTGATCCTTTACAACATATTTTAAATAAATTCCCGGTTTTTCTAGAATTCCCAGTTTTTAGGGACATTTTCCCCATTCAAAATAAATTATCCATTTTTCAAATTTCCACAATACCCACATTTTTAAAATTCAAACTCTTCAAGATTCAAACCATTCCAACATTCAAACTATTCTTACATTCATACTACATTCTGTACCTGTATCAAAATGTATTTTGATACTTTTCGATACTTCTCTAAATATAGGGGACTAAAAAAAACGGCATTATTGGCTTCATTTTAACAAAAAATCTTAGGGTACATGAAACATATGTTTATTATTGCAATCGAACAACAATTTTGTCCTTAAATAAAATAGTGAACATACTAGACAACTTGTCTTTTAGTAGTAAGTAAACAAACAAAAGCTCCTAATTAGTCTGCTGACGTATGCAGTAACATATTGTGTCATTTATCATTCTATTATTTTGTCAACATTATAAAGGACACGCTGTACAAATGGATAACTGCTAATATCTGGTTATTTTCCGTTTCAATATGTTCTATCTACACTTCTGTTAAAATGTAACAATCACTTATTATTCTCTTGTTTGATACTTTACATTAGTTTTTTGGATGATAACACAAATTTAGGTATCGATCCGATACCAAGTAGTTACAGGATCATACATTGGTCATAATTTAAGTTATCATGTGTCCGGGGACGTATTTCCTAAGTTTATGAATATGATATGAATTAAAAAGAAAAAAATATTTTGTGACGATAAAAAATATTGATGTAATCATTGTAGTATCGACTAGATATGCTCTTACACTTGGCATAATTACAGTGGATATCAGGTGTAGATCGAGCCATGACATTTGTTTACATTCAGGCACGCTAGCTTTTGTATGAGCTATTGTATCCTCCTACGGTGTGTAGTGAAGCATGTTTAGCTATTCCTTGTCCTGCAGGGATGATACTTGCATACTTGCCAACCCTCCCGGATTTTCCTGGAGGCTCCCGAAATTCAGCGCCTCTCCTGAAAACCTCCCGGGACAAATTTCTCCCGAAAATCTCCCGGAATTCAGGCGGAGCTGGAGGCCACGCCCCCTCCTGCTCCATGCGGACCTGAGTGACGTGTCGACAGCCTGTTTTCACGTCCGCTTTCCCGCAATATAAACAGCGTGCCTGCCCAATCACGTTATAACTGTAGAATGATCGAGGGCGAGTTCTTGGTTTCTTATGTGGGTTTATTGTTAGGCAGTTTCATTAACGTCCTCCCAGCGCGGCAACAACACACAACAACAGCAGTCACGTTTTCGTCTACCGTAAAGCGGTTCGTCTGCCGCAAACAGCAATGTTGTGACACTCTTAAACAGGACAATACTGCCATCTACTGTACATGCATATGTGACAATAACATCTAGGGCTTTTAGAGAGTGCACAACTGTGCACACAACAAGGAGACGAAGCAGAATGCATCATCAGAGAGGGTGTTCAGCATGGTTAGAAAAATAGAGACAGAGAATAGAACAAGGATGGACAATTCAACCCTTAACTCAACAATGAGTAGATGACTGTTATGTGTGTGTATGTATGTAAATAAATGAACACTTAAATTCAAGTATTTCTCTTATTTATATATATATACAGGTAAAAGCCAGTAAATTAGAATATTTTGAAAAACTTGATTTATTTCAGTAATTGCATTCAAAAGGTGTAACTTGTACATTATATGTATTCATTGCACACAGACTGATGCATTCAAATGTTTATTTCATTTAATTTTGATGATTTGAAGTGGCAACAAATGAAAATCCAAAATTCCGTGTGTCACAAAATTAGAATATTACTTAAGGCTAATACAAAAAAGGGATTTTTAGAAATGTTGGCCAACTGAAAAGTATGAAAATGAAAAATATGAGCATGTACAATACTCAATACTTGGTTGGAGCTCCTTTTGCCTCAATTACTGCGTTAATGCGGCGTGGCATGGAGTCGATGAGTTTCTGGCACTGCTCAGGTGTTATGAGAGCCCAGGTTGCTCTGATAGTGGCCTTCAACTCTTCTGCGTTTTTGGGTCTGGCATTCTGCATCTTCCTTTTCACAATACCCCACAGATTTTCTATGGGGCTAAGGTCAGGGGAGTTGGCGGGCCAATTTAGAACAGAAATACCATGGTCCGTAAACCAGGCACGGGTAGATTTTGCGCTGTGTGCAGGCGCCAAGTCCTGTTGGAACTTGAAATCTCCATCTCCATAGAGCAGGTCAGCAGCAGGAAGCATGAAGTGCTCTAAAACTTGCTGGTAACAGAGTGGACCGACACCAGAGTGGACCGACACCAGCAGATGACATGGCACCCCAAACCATCACTGATGGTGGAAACTTTACACTAGACTTCAGGCAACGTGGATCCTGTGCCTCTCCTGTCTTCCTCCAGACTCTGGGACCTCGATTTCCAAAGGAAATGCAAAATTTGCATGGTTGGGTGATGGTTTGGAGGGGGAGGGGAGGTTTGATCCGCGGTTTGATATATGAAACAAAAAACAAAAGTTGTTGGCACGTTCAGTCCACACACAGCGTAGTCATGGCGAGCGGAGTAACGGAGGAGCTTGAACGCCCAGCGCCATTGAATCGGTGTGTTTATAAGTGCAGACTCGGTTGTGCAAAACGAGGGTTTTAAACACATGCTGAACGTGCTTGAACCACGTTACGACATCCCGTCGCGCACCCACTTCAGCAATAAGATTGTGCCAGATCTTTATGAGCAGGAGAAGAAAAAACTATCCTGAGCATCATCTGTTGCGCTCATGACAGACGGGTGGACGTCCAGCGGAACTATAAGCGCTCACTTCATCACAGCAGACTGGGAGATGAGAAGACACGCCCCCTCTACGAGAGTCACCTTGCGCAGGTACTGACACAAGCAGTGGAGGAATGGAAGATAAAGATATCCCAGTCACACGTGATAATGCCAAAAATCAAATAATGACAGAGAATGAGGCAGGACTGGGACTACAGATAGGTGCTTTGCACATGTAGTGAATTTGGCATCACAGAAGGGAATCTCAGTCAATAGGATGGAGCGCCTCTTTGGGAGGATCAGGAAGGTTTCTTACTTCCACCCAAGCACAACAGCTGCTCATGTGCTTAAGACAAAGCAAGAAATGCTAAAGCTGCCTGCTCATACATGATGTCCCAACGAGGTGGAACTCCACTTATGATATGTTGGAGCAGCAGGCAGCTATATACTCTGCATTGACCCACAACACCCTGAAGACAAAATGTCACCCTGTCTGATGATGATGTGAGAGTGGCAGGTGAGGTCCTCCAGGTGCTTAAACCCCTCAAAAGTGTTACATCTCTACTGAGCACTGAAACTTCACCATCTGTGTCAATGATCCTGCCACTGAAAACAAGGATTCTACAATCCATGGCTCCAAGTGTGGAAGACAGCAGCATCACTCCAGATGTCAGCCTTTATTTCACTACCTATGTTTCAAGGAAGATGATGTTTCTTCTTATGTTGCACTTAAACTTGTTTTTTTATTAATGGTCATTGGTCCAAGTTTAAAGAAAGGAGGAATGCCTTTTTATGTTGCACTGTTTTTCATTCATTATGTTAAAAGGAAAATAAAAATGCATGTCAAGTTGATCAACAGATTGTATTATTCTCCAGTGCAATAACAGTACTGAAATGAAGGCAAAAGGGGCATTAATGGGAGCTTTAAAAAAAAAGAAGAAAAAAAGAAGTAACTAAATAGTTACTTTTCACAGTAACGCATTACTTTTTGGTGTAAGTAACTGAGTTAGTAACTGAGTTACTTTTGAAATAAAGTAACTAGTAACTGTAACTAGTTACTGGTTTTCAGTAACTAACCCAACACTGTATATATATATATATATATATATATATATATATATATATATATATATATATATATATATATATATAATCAAATAATAAACAAAAAAAAAATATATATATATATAGCTAGAATTCACTGAAAGTCAAGTATTTCTTATATTTATATATATATATATATGAAATACTTGACTTGGTGAATTCTAGCTGTAAATATACTCCTCCCGTCTTAACCACGCCGCCAACCATGCCCCCCCCCAACTCCCGAAATCGGAGGTCTCAAGGTTGGCAAGTATGGATACTTGTAAGAAACTTACTTTATTTGTCGCCATGGAGGCGAGGATTAGTGATTTAGAAGTAGCTAAAACACTGCCGACTGCGGATGGATGTTAGCTGCTAACTAGCTAGCCATGTTTTAAAGCACCTCTTCCTGAGGGCGTTTCAGTGTTATAACTTCACCTTTATCGTCAATTTTTGGACCGAAATGCGTCCGTTCTCCCTTTTCTGTCTACACACTGTGTCTGCTTGTAAGTACTCTGTGATTGTGCGCTGCCGAACATGCTCCTCTGCACGCCGTCATGCCCATAACAAATTTTAAAAATCCGGAACCCATCCATCCATCCATTTCTACCGCTTGTCCCTTTCGGGGTCGCGGGGGGTGCTGGAGTCTATCTCAGTTGCATTCGGGCGGAAGGCGGTGTACACCCTGCACAAGTCACCACCTCGTCGCAGGGCCAACACAGATAGACAGAACCGGTACTTTTCAAACAGAGTATAGTACCGTCTTTGATTCATTAGTACCGCAATACTATACTAGTACCGGTATACCGTGCAGCCCTAGTTGAAACGTATGATCCCATGAATGTGGCGGGAAATGAGTGTCTCCATGGTAACAGCCGGCATACACGCAAACACCCCAGTGTGTTCCTTACTTTTGTCTTCACGACACCCTTCTTTGGAAAAGGCATGCGTAATAAGCCAAAGAAAAACAAAACGTGCGCAGAGTCCATCAACGATGACGGGTCGAAATAAGACATATTGTGGGACTTAAGAGACGCATTTTCCCGAACATTTGGGGAGAATTCCGGCTAAGACAGTTTGCATATGAAGTTTTATGGACGCCATCATTCATCCTGTGTAAAAGGATGAGTGCTGTTAAGTCTGCATCATCTGATACACAGGACCATGTATCAAATCCACACTGATGTGAATTCTTCCCCCCCTCAGCTTCTCTTCTCCAACAGGTGCGGCCCGCCTCGCCGAGATTAGGTGATCGCCGACCCACGTCCCACCCCCTCCCACCCCCGGATTCCTTCGCACTTGGAATGTCTCGCACGCACAGGAGGACGGCGCAAGGTAGGCGGCGGGATGAGAGGGTCACAGGATCACTTGTGGCGTATGAACTATGGCGGTTAGATGTGTTTTTCTGTTATCGTTGAGAGGATTTCATGATAGCAGCGTTAGACGTCATCCATGTGAAGTGTTTGATCAGCTGGAGAGGAAGCGGCTGACATGGTACAAAACGCTTCCTAATCTAGTTTAGATTAAAGGAGACGAGTACTGTAAAAATCACTGCAGAATCACAACCACATAGGTTGGGTGTCAAACTGGTTTTCATTGAGGCTGCCATTAGAGGGCCGCTTGTAACTGTAAATAATTCATGAATTTGACCATCAATCAATCAATCAATGTTTATTTATATAGCCCTAAATCACAAGTGTCTCAAAGGGCTGCACAAGCCACAACGACATCCTCGGTACAGAGCCCACATAAGGGCAAGGAAAAACTCACCCCAGTGGGACGTCGATGTGAATGACTATGAGAAACCTTGGAGAGGACCGCATTTGTGGGTAACCCCCCCCCCCTCTAGGGGAGAACGAATGCAATGGATGTCGAGTGGGTCTGACATAATATTGTGAGAGTCCAGTCCATAGTGGATCCAACATAATAGTAAGAGTCCAGTCCATAGTGGGGTCAGCAGGAAACGATCCGGAGCGGAGACGGGTCAGCAGCGCAGAGATGTTCCCAACCGATACACAGACGAGCGGTCCACCCCGGGTCCCGACTCTGGACAGCCAGCACTTCATCCATGGCCACCGGACCTGTGTGTCTCCCCTTCCACAAGGGATAGGGGGAGCAGAGGAGAAAGGAAAAAAAACGGCAGATCATTTGGTCTAAAAAAGGGGGGATATTTAAAGGCTAGAGTATACAAATGAGTTTTAAGATGGGACTTAAATGCTTCTACTGAGGTAGCATCTCTAGCTGTTACCGGGAGGGCATTTCATAGTACTGGAGCCCCAATAGAAAACGCTCTATAGCCCGCAGACTTTTTTCGGGCTCTGGGAATCACTAATAAGCCGGAGTTCTTTGAACGCAGATTTCTTGCCGGGACATATGGTACATTACAATCGGCAAGATAGGCTGGAGCTAGACCGTGTAGTATTTTATACGTAAGTAGTAAAACCTTAAAGTCACATCTTAAGTGCACAGGAAGCCAGTGCAGGTGAGCCAGTATAGGCGTAATATGATCAAACTTTCTTGTTCTTGTCAAAAGTCTAGCAGCCGCATTTTGTACCAACTGTAATCTTTTAATGCTAGACATAGGGAGACCCGAAAAATAATACGTTACAGTAATCAAGACGAGACGCAACGAACGCATGAATAATGATCTCAGCGTCGCTAGTGGACAAAATGGAACGGATTTTAGCGATATTACGGAGATGAAAGAAGGCCGTTTTAGTAACACTCTTAATGTGTGACTCAAAGGAGAGAGTTGGGTCGAAGATAATACCCAGATTCTTTACCTATGAATTTAAATATTCAAAACAATTTTTAACGTAAAGAGTAAAAAAAAACTGTGGATTCTGTTTTTTACAACAACAAAAAAAACTGGCAGCTTAGTTGCCAGACTTTTAGTGTAAAATATGTTGTTTTTTTTAATTATTATTTTTACAACATATTACTGTAAATAGAAATACAGTACCACTGTTTAATTTTATTTTGACAACTCAGATGCCAGTTTTTCACCATGATAAAATGTGGTATTATAAAATCTCAACTGTGGATTTTACAGTAATAAAAAAAAAAAAAAAAAAGCTGACAGAATTTTAATGTAAAATAACAAATATTGGTCGTTTTTTTTTCAACTTATACTCTTTTTTGGTTGAGAGAGCCATGAAAGCCAAATATTTCAAAATGTATTTCCGTGAGAGACATATAATATTTTTTAACACTGAATACAACTAAATGCGTTCATTTTTAAGTAAGTCCAATATTTTTAGAGTATAATAAGTCTCTTATTCTTTTTAATAACATTGTTATTCTAAAGCTAACTAATAATAAATAAAATACTTCTTGCCATTAATTCGACATCTTGAACAGATAGTACGATAGAAAGCGGATGGATGGATTAAAATGCATGAGAATGTTTTATAATTTGAACGTTATTTTCAACACTGTGATTACCAGCGGAATTATTCATTTCTTATCGTGTTAAGCAATGTCAGCTAAGATTGATCTGAGAGCCAGATGCAGTCATCAAAAGAGCCACATCTGGCTCTAGAGCCATAGGTTCCCTACCCCTGCTCTACTCTCTTATACTATATACTCATATGCTGTAAAAACTCTTTAAATTTTACAGTAAAGGCAAAGCTCTCAATTGCTCTACGTTCCCATCCTCACTTATGGTCATGAGCTTTGGGTTATGACCAAAAGGACAAGATCACGGGTACAAGCGGCCAAAATGAGTTTCCTCCGCCGAGTGGTGGGGCTCTCTCTTGGAGATAGGGTGAGAAGCTCTGTCATCCGGGAGGAACTCAGAGTAAAGTCGCTGCTCCTCCACATTGAGAGGAGCCAGATGAGGTGGTTCAGGCATCTGCTTAGGATGCCACCCGAACACCTCCTTAGGGAGGTGTTTAGGGCACGTCTGACCGGCAGGAGGCCACGGGGAAGACCCAGGACACGTTGGGAAGACTATGTCTCCCGGCTGGCCTGGGAACGCCTCGAGATCCCCCGGGAAGAGCTGGGCGAAGTGGTTGGGGAGAGGGAAGTCTGGGCTTCCCTGCTTAGGCTGCTGCCCCAGCCACCCGACCCCGGATAAGCGGAAGAAAATGGATGGATGGACGGATGGATGGAGTAAAATCTATTGGTCATTTTTATAGTGTACAATTTGATTGATAACTTGCTTTGAAATCATAAGTTAAGCAGATATTTAAGTATTTATTTGGCTTTAGACCAAAAAAGTTAGATAATATAATATTTGTTGCAATATTGGACACTATTTTTTTTCTTGTCAAACTCGAAGAAAAAACCCCTAATATCTTTAGTAAGAAAATAATAATATAAGGTATTTTTTTGACACATTATTTCTAGGCTTTTGCGAGCCATATAAAATGACGTGGAGGGCCAGATCTGAATTTAAATATTTTCCTTTTTTTTTTAAATGTAAAGAGTGGATCTTACCAGTGTTTTTTACAGAGAAAAAAATGGCAGCTTAGTTGCCAGACTTTTACTTTAAAATATATTTTTTATTTTCATTATTACTATTTTTTTAACCTATTACTGTAAATAGAAATACAGTACTGCTGTTTAATTTTATTTTGGCAACTCAGCTGACAGTTTTTTTACCGTAATAAAATGTGGTATCATAAAATAATCAACCGTGGATTTTACAGTAAAAAAAAAAAACAAAAACTGACAGCTCAGTCGATAAAATGTTACTGTTAAAAACAAATGGTCGTTTTTTTTCCAACTTACAGTAATATGCTGTAAAAAGAAAAAACAAAAATCCCTAAATATTACAGTAAAGTTTATTGGTCATTTTTATAGTGTACGATTTGATGGATAACTTGCTTCAAAATCATGTTAAGCAGACTTACACACACACATGCATCCACGATAAATATACGCCACACACACATTCCCCATCCCCCATCCAACACTCTTGACGCTTGAATCCCTTAGGGGCGATGGATGGCTGACTAGCGCTTATACAGCAACAGTCGGCCTCCGTGGCTCCCACTCCCTTCCCTCTGTTGCAAGTTTTGTTGATTCTATGTAACATGTTTATGTGTGCTATGGCTATGAGTTTTTTTTCCTTGGTCTCAGTCTGGACCCCCTCCCTGGAGTCCAGCCTTTGACTAAATATTGTTTTACTCACCTGCCTTTTTTTTAAAATGGGGAACCGGTACTTTTCAAACAGAGTACAGTACCGTTTTTGATTCATTAATACCGCGATACAATACTAGTACCGGTATACCATACAACCCTAAATTCTACAAAACAATACACTTTGGTTGATTTCAGCAAAAACTATATCACTTTTTGGCAGTTGTGGACCGGAAACTGAAAAGGTAGTACAGTCGGTCCACTGGTTCCATATTAGAGAATCGCTGCTTATTGTGTGATAATTGGCAGATTTTCATGAACTTCCCAAGATGAGACAATGGATGTCCGCCATTGGGCTCTGTACTGAGGATGTCGTTGTGGCTTGTGCAGCCCTTTGAGACACTTGTGATTTAGGGCTATATAAAAAAACATTCATTGATTGATTGATATTAGATCAGGGTCACTGAAAGAGTAAACCACATCAATGGCACAGCATTTTGGGCAAGTATTCCCCTACATGTTTTCTTCCATGCACCGTCCAATCGCCACAATGATATGTTGTGTAGTTCTGCAGCAGATAAGTGTTGTTGTCGGAGACGTTAAAACAGAGCTGGGCAAATATTTTGACTCGGCGGGCCACATTGAGAGAAAAAATGTGTCTGTGTGTATAAATGATGTATACACATTTAGCTGTAAAAACCTGCTGTACAGTATGTGTGTTTGGATCCTTTTTTTGACAGACCACCTCAAAAAAACGAAATGCAATTTTACAGTTTTTTACTGAATGGGACACCCAAAATGTACATGAAAATAAAGAAAGTGGGATTTACAATATTAACTATGAACAATAAAACACTGAATATTAACAACATGAACATCGCTCCTCTTTTACTTCCCAGACCAGCTCCTCCATGGGTGTGTATCTTTTACAATCAAACAAAACACAACAGAAATGTAACAAACAGCAAAATATGAATGCAAAGTGTAATACCGTATTTCCTTGAATTGGCGCCGGGGCGGTAATTAATTTAAAACCTCTTCTCACTCCGGCGCTTACCAAAGGCATGCGGTAAAGGCAAGCATGCGCTAATTATTTTAAAACCTCTTCTCACTCCGGCACTTACCAAAGGCATGTGGTAAATTTAGGCCTGCACTTATAAATTTGAGTGTGATGTAAGGATACCATCATGAAAAGCACATTTAATAAAAAAAAACGTTATTATGGTCTTACCTTTACTTATAAATGAAGTCCATGTGCAGCTCCTTCTGACCAAAAGCATCGATAACTTGTTTATAGAAGTCTTCCTTATCTTTCTTCAGTTTTAAAAGTCTCTCTGTCTCGAAAGAGGTCTTCCTTTAATTATTACCTCCTGCTTCGATTGAAAGTCCAGTTTAGAAAACTGTTTTATTTTAGATATGTAATCCTCCATGTTAAAAGTGCAAGCGAGAGGAAAAAATAAACGATCGCTGCTCACTGTTGCTGCTTGTTGTCACTTCTTCTGCAGCCGAGTAGTCGCAAGAAGGATTATTAGCGCCCTCTACCACCAGGAGGCGGGAGTCATTTAATGACTCATATTTGACACACGCAGCTACGGTATATTAATAAAATATAGCTGCTTACTGTTCACTTTAGCATATTCAATAGCTTGGACCTTAAATCCTACTGAATAGCTCTTAATCTTCTTCCCTTTATGCGATTTCAAATGATTGAAATCAGCCTCCTCCATTTTGAAAATGATGACAGGTGAAGTGTCACTCGTGACGTGACGAGTTTGACCCGGCGGAAATTCTAGGCATATGCTAATTATTTTGCGAAACGAGTTTGACCCGGCGGAAATTCTAGACATGCGCTAATAAAAATAATATTTTGCGGAACGAGTTTGACCCGACGTTAATCCTGAGCCGGCGGTAATGCTAAGCATGCGCTAATTATTTTGCGAAACAAGTTTGACCCGGCAGTAATTCTAGGCAGGCGCATACTATATACCCCGCGGCAATTCAAGTAAATACGGTAAACACCTACAGTATGATACATTATCACTTTTATGCAGAAATGTGTTACAAACATTTTCTTCCGCATTTGTGCCTGACAGACGACCTGAAAAAAACGGAATGGAAATTTACAGATTTTTTAATGAAGGAGACACCCAAAATGTACATGAAAATACAGTAAGTGTGATTTACAATATTAACTATGAACAATAAAACACTGAATATTAACAACATGTGAACATATTTTACTTCTCAGAGCAACTCCTTCATACACTTTCTTTTACCAACAAGCAAAACAAAACAAAAATGTAACAAACAGCAAAATATGAATGGAAAGTGTAATAAACACCTACAGTATGATATATTATCACTTTTATGCAGAAATTTGTTGTAAAATGTAGTTTCCGCATCTGTTCCTGACACATGCGTTTGGGGCTGGCTGCTTTTAAAACAAACCCCGCCCACTCTGCTTTGTTCCTGGTCTGAGCTGCTGTGGCGTAGATTACTGTAATAACTCCTATAGCACCCAAAAGCGCAGATTTTGACCATTTTAATACTTTCAAGACTTACAGTCATTTAAAAACAGCACTGCACATCATAATGGTGGCTACAGTTTTGATGTTAAAGGTGTAAAAAAATGATGTTGAACGTCCGGTGGCCCGGATTGAAAATCTTAATGGGCCATATTTTGCCCAGGTCTGTGTTAAGACAATGGTGATGCAGCGAGAAGGCGATGAGGTTCCAGGGCTGTGAAAGGGAGGTCACACATGCTTTGTGCACCCCAGGGAGTCGTGTGGGATGAGACTGGCGGTGCCTTGTGTTGGAGGTGCGGCTCCCGGGCGCCACACGGATGAGCTCATGAAACGCTACGCTGTCCACCGAGGCGGGGGTCGGTGGAGGAAGGCGAGGGGCGAGGGTCGACCCCGCCATCAATCACTCTGCGTAGGGCCGAAGCCGCCGATCGTCCCAAGCCGCGGGAGGAACACGGGGCCAAGGCCACATGAAAGGCATTGGGTGTCCCCCTCCTCAGCACGCCAGGCTGGAGGAGTGAAAGGAGAACTGTTGAGGGGATAACAACCAGAAGGTGTGGTGCCATGTAACCGGAGAGCACGGGGGAGGGACCATCCTGACATTGTCAGCGGCCCGTGAAGAAGAAGCCCGTCCTGTGAACCCATCACCTTTAGTCACGTGTGCTTTCCATTTCTTTTAAATATCTTTGTGCCGCAGCCAGGAATCAGTCGGTAGCAATTTCAGGACCCCCGTCATACCCTCGGTGAGCGTGATCCACCGCAAAACGTTGGCACGTCTCAAGTCTTTTTACTGGTCCGGTGCTGACAGACGAGCAGCAGACTCACCAGGTACCAGTCAGAGTCCATCAAGAGCCAGTTCTGGAAATCCACTCGCAGGCAGACAATCGGTACAAAGCTGCCAGTGTGCGCTCGCTAAGCATGACATATCTCCCCAACATGATATGGCTGCTGGACTCTCGGCTAATTTGTTTGGGTAAAATAACATCACAGAGAACCTCTTTGTTATTACGTTACATACAATGTGCGACTCTTTTCATTCAAACAATAGTCCGTCGGTAATCATAATCCCTTTATATAAATTACCGTATTTTTCGGACTATAAGGCGCACTTAAAATCCTTTAATTTTCTCAAAAGTGCGCCTGATAACCCGGTGCGCCTAATGTACAGCATAATTCTGGTTGTGCTTACCGACCTCAAAGCTATTTTATTTGGTACATAGTGTAATGATAAGCGTAAACAGTAGATGGCAGTCACACATAAGAGATACGCCAGTAAACAACACAGAAACTTTACATTTTCCATTGAGGATATAGAACTTTACACACGGCGCTCAGAAATCTGTCAAAATGTTTTTAGTACGACTTCGGTAAGCTATGAAGGCGCACCGCTTGATGGATTGTCGGCGCATTAAACATACGACTATTATTATGGTGCATGTATAACGACCGCAAAATGGCACCTATTAGCAGACATTATCTGGCATTTTGTTTTGCAATATTATGCAAAACCAACTTTTGTTACCTTTTG